>NW_008621947.1:13970-15882 GCF_000691845.1 Merops nubicus
TACCTCTTGTATTACTGCAATTGTTGGACAAAGTAACAGAAAGTCATTTCAAATAAATCTAGAAACATCAAGAAGGATCCCTCAGTACAGTGCTTGAGTGTACTATACCTCTTTCAGCGTATATGTATTCAAATCAGAGGCCTAAGACACCTATAAAATATGAATAGTCATCAACACAGCTTGCTTTGAACACAAATATAAATGTACTGAGAAAATATCACAAAATGCAGTATGTAAGTATTCTGTACCACTGTAATGGCATAGACAGACATAGCATGGCAACGCTTATGAATAGGTGTGTTGCCTAAACATGTGAGCAATGTGACTACCAAAAGGGCAAAAACCATGAGTGTAGTAGCACATAAGAGGCATCCAAGTAACTGGAAGTTGCAAGATAAAGAAGAGGAGCAAATAGGCAGGGCATGCTGTTGAAAAGGCAACATAAAAGAATACAAGATAAACAATGTGGGCAGCAGAAACATCCCCTTTTTTAATAGTAAAAAAAATAAGGAATCAGATACCAGCAAGGAAAACCAGAGAAGACAAGCCCACCTAGGTTTTGACACCTCTCACTGAGGAGCTCTTGGTCCCAAAAACCTGAACCTTGGCAACTATGAAGCACCAAGGACCCCAGACATCAGTGCGAATCATACAGCATCATAGTGGTACATCCTCACAGATAATTTAAGATGCAAATGTTAAAAGAAAGCGTTTTCGTACAGATAGTGGTGATGATTAATAACATGTAGAATTTACAACTAGTAAGAAAAGTGTTGTTAACAAAGGAATTAAATAAATTTTTGCAGTTTAAAATTTTCCAGGTCTAGCAGTCTTCCAAACATTCCTGTCACAGCAATTTCTAATTATCTGATACAGACATGTATAAACATTCAGATGCAACATATGCAATTTTTTTTTTTTTTTATCCATGAGACCCACATCTTTGATAAAGGCTATAAGAGTAAAATATTTATTTCTCTCTTCAGGCGAACTATAATGATAAGAAAGGTAGATAAATGAGGTATGATAGTAGTAAAGTTTGTTTGTATTTCAAAGTAGACTTATCTTTCAGCCACTCTCTTTGTTGACTCCAATGCTTTGTTTCATACTCTGATGTGACACACAACTACTACAAAGCCGTATGTTTTAACAGACTTTGGCAGGACTATAACCTTTTATCTCATCTAAAACTCTGGCTTATTTTTTTTTATAAGAACAAGAAGCTTATTCAGTTAGACTTCTAAACACTCATTATCAGTCTTCATTACAGAAATTAAGATATAGACCCTTCAGCAATAGCACAAATTTGAGGTTGAAGAAGTTTGAAAAACAGGCTTATTAATGAAAAAGTCATATGAGTAGGGAGATTACATTCCAGGTCATTGTATAGTATTGTACATATTTTTGTTATGTTATTTTCAGTTATGAAGGTAGGCAGAGAGCTGTACTGTGCTCAAAAATGTATTCAGTGGTCTGGAAAAAGTAGGGGCCATATTTACTGTTAGCACCTGGGCAGCATTGCCATAACCAACAAAGTCAGAGACTAAGCCTCTCCCACAGTCGACGAGGACAATGTTCTTGAATGTCTGAGGAGCCTTAATATTCACAAGTCCGTGGTACCTGATGAGATGTACCCCAGAGTGCTGAAGGAATTGGCTGATGCAGTTGCCAAGCCGCTGTCGATAATATTTGAAAAGTCCTGGCAGTCAGGTGAGGTCCCTGGTGACTGGAAGAAAGAAAACATCACCCCTATTTTTAAAAAGGGTAAAAAGGAAGACCCTGGGAACTACCGCCCCATCAACCTCACCTCTGTGCCTGGGAAGATCCTGGAGCAGATCCTCCTAGAAGAAATGCTAAGGCACATGGAGGCCAGGAAGATAATTTGGGAGAGTCAGCACGGCTTTACCAAGGG
>NW_008621948.1:0-2158 GCF_000691845.1 Merops nubicus
CAAAAAGCCCCTTTTTGGGGCAAAAAATGGGGAGTTGGGGGCAGGGGGAGGTGAAAATGGTGATTTTTGGTAGAGCGGCGTGAGGTTTGGGGGGAAAAAAGGAGATTTTGGGGCTTCAGGAGAGGCGGGAGGCAGAAAAACGGCCGAATTTGCCCCAAAACGGTCGTTTTGGGCCCAAAAAATCCCCTTTGGGTTCTAAAAATAGCTATTTTGGGGCGATGTTGCTGAAAACTGGATGATTTCGCCCCAAAACGGCTCCTTCTGGGTGAAAAATGTGTAATTTGGGCTGCAAAGCGTCTGGTTTTGCCCAAAATGTGTGTTTTTTTGAGTGAAAAATGTGTAGTTTTGATGAAAATTGTGTTTATTTGCTGAAAAATGTGTAATTTTGGCCAAAAAGCGTCTTTTTTGGCTGAAAAATGTGCAGTTTTGCCCAAAATGTGCATTTCTGTGATGAAAAATTGGTATTTTTGGCTGAAAAATGTGTTTATTTGCTGAAAAATGTGTCATTTTGGCCCAAAAGGTGTCTTTTTTGGTGTCTTTTTTTGCTGAAAAATGTGTAATTTTAATGAAAATTTCCCAAAATTGGTATTTTTGGCTGAAAAATGTGTTTATTTGCTGAAAAATGTGTCATTTTGGCCCAAAAGGTGTCTTTTTTTGCTGAAAAATGTGTAATTTTAATGAAAAATGTGTAATTTTGATGAAAAATGTGCAATTTTTGGCCAAAAAGTGTCTTTTTTTGCTGAAAAATGGGCAGTTTTGCCCAAAATGTGCATTTCTGTGATGAAAAATGTGTATTTTTGCTGAAAAATGGGCAATTTTTGGCCAAAAAGTCTCTTTTTTACTGAAAAATGTATGATTTTGCCCCAAATGTGCATTCTTTTTTCCCAAAATTGGTATTTTTGGCTGAAAAATGTGTTTATTTGCTGAAAAATGTGTCATTTTGGCCCAAAAGGTGTCTTTTTTTTGCTGAAAAATGTGTAATTTTGATGAAAAATGTGTAATTTTGACTGAAATGGGTGATTTTTGCTGAAAAATGTGCAATTTTTGGCCAAAAAGTGTCTTTTTTTGCTGAAAAATATGCAGTTTTGCCCAAAATGTGTATTTTTGTGATGAAAAATGTGTATTTTTGGCTGAAAAATGGGCAATTTTGGGCCAAAAAGTCTCTTTTTTTACTGAAAAATGTGTAATTTTGCCCAAAATATGTATTTTTGGCTGAAAAATGTGTGATGTTGATGAAAAATGTGTATTTTTTGCTTCAAAATGTATCATTTTGCCCAAAATGTGTATTTCTGTGATGAAAAATGTGTATTTTTTGCTGCAAAACGTATCATTTTGCCCAAAATGTGCATTTCTGTGATGAAAAATGTGTATTTTTGCCGAAAAATGGGCCTGTTTTGCCCCCAAATGTCTAATTTTACCAAAAACCTCTAATTTTGCCCTAAAACGGGGCATTTTATCTGTAAACCGCCTGTTTTGCTGATAAAACGTGTGATTTGCCCCAAACTCGCTTCTTTTTGTGCCTCAAAATGTCCTTTTTTCCCCCAAAATGACTCTTTTTCCCCAAAATTGAATTTTCCCCCCAAAAAACGACAATTTTCCCAAAATTTGAGTTTTTTCCCCCATAAAATGACATTTTTTGATCTAAACCGAGGAGGTTTGGCAATAAAATGAGGATTTTTCACCTAAAATGAGGATTTTTCACTTAAAACGAGGATTTTTTCCCAAAAATGACAAATTTTGACCATAAAACATCTTTTTTTCCCCTAAAATTAACCATTTTTCCCCAAAATTCCCATTTTTTCCCCCAAATTCCCCTTTTTTCCCCCAAAATACCCATTTTCCCCCCAAAATGACCTTTTTTATCCCTAAAACGAGGCGAATTTTACCAAAAAATCTCTCCCCAAACCAACAATTTTCCCCTAAACCCCCATTTTTTGCCCAAAATCGATATTTTTCCCCCCAAAATCCCATTTTCCCCCAAAACACCCTTTTTTCCCCAAAAAATTCACATTTTTCCCCCCAAATCCCATTTTTCCCCCCTAAAAAACATCCCCCCTAAAAACTTCAGTTTTTGTTTTCCCCAAAACCCCATTTTTTCCCCCAAAATCCCAATTTTCCCCCCAAAAATCCCATTTTTTCCCAAAAATGATAATTTTTT
>NW_008621949.1:0-18924 GCF_000691845.1 Merops nubicus
TGGGCCGCTCCTCGCCCCCAGACTTCCCTCCTGACCGGAAGGTAGGCTTCTTGGGCTGGTTTTCTGGTTTTAATGCCAGTGGGATGAGGGGGTGGTTGTGCCTGGCTTTTAGTTGTCTAACACTGTGTTTATCTGGGGGTGTGGAAAGCTGGGCCTGTGTGGTTCTTCTGTGTTTACAGCAGGATTTATATTGGCGCTTTCTGCCTTTTGGGCAGCCCACCGGCCTCCGGGGTCACCTCTAGATATGAAGATGGGGTTTGAGTCACACAGGACGGTGTGTCTTGCGGTCTTGCTTTTGCTGCATGCTTTGTTGTGGAGAGCAGCAGTTAATGCAAAAGGGAGTAGTGTTTCCTTCACCCTTTGAGTCTGCCCTGACAAATGTAGCAGGCCCATCAGGGATGGTGAGGAGAGAATGGCTTTTGGCCCCCCCCCTCTGCACTTCTGAGCTCAGGCATGACTTGGGGACCAAGGGTTGGAACCCTCCTGAGACTAGGAGCTCCTGGACTGCAGAAGGTGTTTGGGGAGTTCTAGAGGGAAAAATAAAGAGGGTACTCTGGAGAAGTGTTCAGCTGTGCCAGAGGGTTTACACACAAGTGAAAGCAAGCAGGAGTGCTCCTGTTGCTTCCTGGACCATTCCTCCTCTGAAGGCAGTGGGTATAGGATGTGGTCACTGCATGCCAGCAGTAGGATTCACTGCTGCAAGACTTCTGCAGAAAAAAAAAAAAAATCTTCAAATAGTAATACTTCTTAAAAAAGGAGCAAGGACCTACTACGAGCTTAAAAAGGGCCTGAAATCTCTTTGCCTTGGAGTTCAGGGTCTGTTGGCAATCCAGCAGCTGTGGGTTAATGAACTGCTCCCTGGCTGAGGGGTGGTGAACTACCTGTGTCCTCCCAGCACAGGGGCTGAAGCCATTGAAAGGACTGTGGGTGTTTTGCTGTGCAGCTGGAGCCACTTAGGGCTGAGGACAGGGCAGTTCTGCTGCCTCTGTGGATTTAGAGTTTGCTGATTTGTGGGCATCCATGTCAGGTCCTGCTTATGGAGTCTGATCTACTGAGCTCAGCTTGCTTTTTCTGGATACCTGTGGAAAAGGGGCCAGTGCCTGGAAGCTGACCCTGAGTGTGTCAGGAGCCAGGCAGTGCTGTTGGGTATCTAGCTGTGTTGCCAGCATGTGGTCAGTGGGTCATGAATACAGATGTGATCCTGGCCTCTGTTCCTATGTGGCCTCCATGGAAAGCCCGTGGGCAGGAGCAGGCACCTTCCAGGTGTCCGTGCTGCTGCAGCTGGGGTCATGGGTGTCTCCCTGGTATGTCCCTGAAGTGTGCAGCAAGGTCACTTCCTGAGCATTTACTTAGGTCTGTTTTCAAGGAAAGCCACCTAGTGATTGCAATAAAACGTGGACCTGAGGCAGAGAATTTTGAACAGTTTTAACATACAGCATAACTGTGCTGAAAAGATTGATTTTATTTGACTTATTTTACTATTGGTTATAGTGTCAGCAACTACAGAAATACTAAAGGATAACTCACTCTGAGGAAATAAATGAAGAGTATAATACTTTTTTTTTTTCTGCCCTCTAAGAACTGAGGGGAAATTAAATCTGCATTTGAAGTTCTGCTTTTGAAATGCTTTCCACATAACTGGCTTTACCAAAATGGAACGGTGAATTCATAGCTTGGAAGTTTCTAAAAATGTCTCTGCCAAATGTGCATGGCTGCTATCACATGCCAAGTGGTCCAGAGCAAGCCAGGCAAGTCAGTCTGGAATCTTTGGGGGCTGAGAATATCCAGGGGGCATGTGCGTGCTTGTCTGCAAAAATGTGGGGCTCTTCTTCGGAGATGGGGGGAATCTGCTTGCCATTGCTTCACCTCCCTATTTCATGGTGTGATTCCACCAGAAGAGAAATCTTAAGCAACTATTTTAGCAATATGTGGTGTCTTTGTGATTCTATATTGCCACCAAGTGCAGCAAGCTCTTTGTGTAATTGGTGCCTGAGTGCTCATGGTGTTTCTGTCTCCTGAAGGTAAGGTAAGTGTTCTCCAGGTATGCAGAAGTTGCAGTGTGCCACAAACAAATGTTCTCAGTGCTGCCAGAGCAGACTGGCAGCTACAGTATGAGCCAGTCCTGATGCTTTGCAGTATAAATGCCAAGTATCTCCCAATTATTTTTTCTAATTGCTGAAAGATTGATGCAGTTTTTTCTCTGAAGGTAGCTGGTGAGAACAGGAACCTTGCTTCAAAACTTAGCCCTTTTAATAGGGCTGGAAGTTTCCTCTGCTGTCGTTCAGTTTCCCTGGTTGTCTGTGTTTCTCAGAGTTGCAGACGAGTTGAGGTTGGCAGGGACCCCTGGAGGTCATCAGGTCTAAGCCCCTGCTGGAGCAGGGCCACCTAGAGCTGTTACCCAGAACTGTGTCCAGGTGGCTTTTGAATGTCTCCAAGGATGGAGACTCCAGAGCCTCGCTGGACAGCCTGCACCAGTGCTCAGTCACCCTCACAGTAAAACATGTTTCCTGATGTTCAGAGGGAACCTTCTCTGCTTCAGTGTGTGCACATGGCTTTTGGTCCTGTCACTGGAAAGACCCTGTCTCCCTCTACACACCTTCCCTGCAGGTATTTATACAGATGGCTGAGATCCCTTCCCCTTGATAAGAAGCCTTCTCTTCTCTGGGCTGAGCTCTCTCCCCAGGTCTCTTGGCATCCATTCAGTCCTTATTTATACTTTCAAGTATGGTACTTTTATATTAGTTGAGAAATAGTTTCAGCTTTGAAGAGGTTGGAAGAGTTTGTATTCAGACTTTTAAATTGTAGTGCATGTAGCTCTCTCTTCTAATACAGCAGTTGATGGTGTCATTGAATATTTCTCAGCCATATGCATTGCAAGGTGTGCTTGATAGGGAATAATAGAATTAGATGATGATGTAATCTTTCCAGTATTTGATGGCTGCAGGTTTTGTCACTTATCTATAAAGAATTAAGAGGGTTAATAGAACACAAAGTGTTCACAGGTGGAGAAGTCAGACTTCTCATCTTTCTCTGTTGTGTACTGCATTGCTCAAGGTTTGATAAGGAAAAAAACCTCCAGTGCTTCCTGGAAACAAATCTCAAATCACATCACTTAAATTAATTTTGTATAAGTAATATAACTAGCTACTGTGGTATCTGGAGCAGTATCATCTTCATGTTTCCTAGTGCACTGTGAATGTCCATGCTTGCATCAAATACCCACTGAATAAATACTTTCTGAGCTGCCAGTCAAGCAGGGATGACCCATTGCTGAAACCTGATGTTCTCCTGGTTGCTGGCTGTGCTGGGATCTTTGACTCATGGACTAATTGCAACAGGGAGTCACATAGCCAGTTACTACTCCATCCGCTGTGTCTACACCTGTCCCATTGTGCTGTCAGGTTTTCAGCTGTATAAAATGCATCCAGGTGCTCTTGCATCATCCCACCACTATCTAAAGCTGTTTGTGGAATGGTTCAATGCAGGTCCCTGCAGCTGATTGTGGACTTGTTCACAGGCTGAGACTGCTACACTGAAAAAACTAAGCTTTATATAAGGAAGCAGATAAGAAATAAAATGATACAAACAGGGTTTGGGCTGCTCTGTGCAACGAGGCACAGTCCCACTGGGCTGTGGTTTTACTTTTCTCACTAAAGGAGTGTGCAATGAAAGAGTTTGTGCCAGTTTCTTTTGGTGATGAATCATGAGATGTGCTCTGGATGTGCTGATGCTGTGTAACTGTGCCCTGAAGATTTGATCCTCTTCCATACGCAAGAGAGAGCGACACTCTGAGGAGAGGACTGAGAATATTTATTTACTTAACTGGGCTTAGGGTCTGGCCTAAGTGGTGCATGCTGAGATCTCCACTCAGGTTAGCAGAGATGCAGCCCGTGTAGTTAGTGTTTAAGTCCTTTACTGTCTATAATTATTCACACTTCTGTAAAGTCACTGGAAAGTTATGCCTGGCTGTCTCCATGTAAATGTGCTTGGTTAAGGGCAGCAAAGCCAGCACTGATTTCCCAGGCTGAAGTTCCTGCCCTGTGCTATAAACTGGGGCTTCTGGTCTCACCAGCGTGAGCAATATGTGGAATAAGCCCTCAGCTCCTGGCACCATGTGATAGTGAAAAGTATAAAAATCTTCACAGGCAGATATACGGTCTTCACAGTAGCAAACAAACATGTTAAATGTGAACCCTATGAAATTTGCCATAAAAAAAGCAGCTTATACTTTTATTTGCCTCTGGTGTGGGGTTTGCTTTTAATGTCATGATTGTTAAGCCTATCAAGTAAGTGTAGAGTGCCTAAATCCTAACCTTGGAGTGTTCGCGGCTGCCAGTTTCTCTTTGTCTAGACACGTGCTTACGCCCTGGCTATTTCCACTTGCTCCTCGTGAGCAGGAGGGGCCCAGCCTGGCCTCCCTGGGCTTGTGTGCTGTTGAGGAAAACGCCACAGTTCCAGTGGGAACCTCAGAAACTACCGTAAAGCAAGAGCTGCAGTAATCTTGGTCATGTGTCTGCCTCAAAGGGATGTCTTGGGTGCTAAAATGCTGGATGAATCATGAGGTCCGTGCAGCCATGCAAAGTCATTACAAATAATTTGGTAGGAGTTGTGAGAAGCAAATGTGGTGAAGGTCCCTCCGTGGGGTGCTGTGACATCTCACCATACCTTAGACCACCGCAGTCTCTCCCTTCCACTTGGGCTTACTTCTATTTTTACCCTGGCAATGTGAGACCGATCAGATGTTATCGCTCCTGACCTTTGTCTCCCGCTGCCCCGCCCGAGCTGAGCCATTCCCCCGCTTATCTCTGGCTGCCGGAGGCTGCCAGGCAGGGTGGGGGCTGCACCCTGCGCCCCCCGCTGCGCCCCGCGCGTGGTGTCGGGGGCTGCATGAAAGGAAAGTGCCACTCGGCCGCACTGAGCCTGGCCCGGCGATAACGCTGCGCGCGTCCCCGGGTCCCGCGATAAGCGCCCAAAGGGCAGGCAGGGAGAACGTCTCCTCGGGGATCAGTGCACACCAGGCCCTATAGATAGAACCACATATATATAGAACCACATGAAAGCTTTTTGCTTTCTTCTTTTCAACAGCGTGATGGTGAGGTATCACATCCAGGGACCTTTTAGGACCCGAACCCTCCGGGGGTCTGGTCTCGTATCCACAAGTTCTTTGCTTTGCATCGTCCAAATGGGAACGGAGATTTGAAATCGAAACCCGCGCAGGCTTCAAAGTATTATTTTGTAGTGCCAGTAAATGCACAAAGACTGGGGAGGCGTGGATTGGTTTCCTTTTCTCTTCAAAATGGACAGTGGGACCAAATTTTTCTGTTTGGGTTATTGGCTTTTCATAGTTGTCACCGAACTACCAAGCAGTTATTGCTGCTGCTGATGGGAGATAACACTGTCAGTGGCATCTAGGTGCTGACATTATGGCTAGCTAGTCTGAAATGAAGATAAGATTTTTCTATATTGAGTAAGTCTATTGATCCAGTTGGCCTCCTGTCCTGTGTCTGATAATAGCAAATACTTGATGTTTCCAAGAGAAGCAAGCCTTCGCTTGTTCTGTGTATTGTTACATCTTGCATATATGTATAAAAATGATCTATTATATGTGTTTCAATGCTGTATATTTTGAGTTAAAACAACGAAGAATTCCTTTCTGACCTATGCTCTTAAAAGCATGCTGCTTTTGCTTCTTTTCATTTGGATATAAAATTGCAAATGCTGCTAAGGATCATAAAGTTATTCCCATTTGTTTAAATGTCAGAGATTATATTTGAAAATAGCTGAAGCAAAAATGCAAGTAGCTTGATGCCAGTGACTCTCGGCTTTCACTGACTGGTTTGTGCCAGTAATCTGTCTCCTTATTCAAAACCAACCAGCCAAAAAAAAAGATAATAAAAAAAAAAATGAATAAAGGAAAACCCCATTATTCTCTTTCTCTTCAGATTTGTTTAAGATACTTTTATCTTTGCACCAGTATCTTCAGTGATTGTAGACTTTGACCCAAACTTAATTCCTGATCTTTCACAGACTTAATGGTAAATAACTTTCCAGAAAATAGGCCAATATTAATGCTGAAAGACAGCAAGTGTGAGTTTACATTCTCATTACTGCAAGTTAATTAATTTCAATAAAGATGTGGGTGGATGTTTAGGCTTGCATATTTCAACAAGAGCTTCTGGTCTCATCCCCTTGTCAGAAAGACATTACATTACGTGTCTGCTGGAGGACTCCAGCAAAGATAGCGAGCTTTGTGAGAGAAGGTGCCGGTTAGGAAAGGATAACACCTGGAACAACAAGCAGTAAATGTAGAATGCTCTTCTCCAAAAGGAAAAAAAAAATTCTGTGCAGGACTAAACTCTAGATGAAGACACTGCTTCTGCCTCTGCAAGAGGGGAGTGGCAGTAGGGCTATATTTGTGGAATAAAGCCAGAAAATGCTCGCAGTCCTTTCTGTGCTCACCCACAATGCCTAGGGCACTGGATTTCGCATTGTTGTACTAATAACCACACGAGTATTGTTAGTGAACGTATCTGACTCCTCTTCCTGTGAGGTGGCTTGTCCGTGGCTCCGCAGGAGATGGAGCTCCCTGGGAGAGCAGAGCTGCCAGGCCCCTCACGTGGTCCAGGCGCAGCCCAGAGGTGCGGCAGCTTCTCTAGAAACGTGTTCGTCAGCCCCAGACGCTGCTGGTGACACATGACATTTTCTTTGCCTGTGTACACTAGGGTGCAAGATGTGACGTTTACATTCAAGATCAATTATTTTTAACTGGAGAATGATAGCCCTGCGTCTGAATTATCTCGGGGCTTAATTCACATCAGTTAAGCCTTTTCAAAGGCTTATTAAAATTCCTTAAGTGTGTCCCACTTATCAGCAGTTGAGTGTCAATGGCATTATACAAATGTTGCTATTGGAAATAACTGTTAAGTATTGTTTGACTATATTATTCACATATATATATATTACACCTGTGACTATTAATACTACTTAGTACTTACATGATTCCTTTCATCTGGGGATCATAAGGAATTGGCCAGGGAAGCAAGTACCATTCTCCCCTTTCTAAATATGGGGAAACTGTCATGTGCAGTGGCTATGTCTCACACTTGGGTTTAACATCTTCCACTGAATCCTGCCAGGCTTGGCTCTCAGTCTATCCTGTCAGTTTTTAACAGGACTTCACTCATTTGTGCTGCCGTAGTACCTAAACCTTGCACCCTAGCACCCAGGCAGTGTTGTCTTTAGTGTGGGTAAACACAGGGCAGTGGGGATGCTCCTGCCCTGGGGCACCCGCAAGGCTGGGAAGCGGATAGATTGATATACAGATCAGTGTGGACTGATAAATCTGAGGCAGGGAGGAGGTGATGCTGGGCTGTGCAGAAGACAGTGGCAGCAGTTGTTGAATGGTTGTGGAGTAAAGCGAAGCTTGAGAGGATTGAGGAAGGGTTTTTGGAAGGGAGAAGCCTTTGTGGCTCTTTCCAATGAGTGTTCCTATGCTGGCAGGAAATCTGGGAAAATCTGATCAGGGTCTGGCATTAACATCTTGATGCTGTGAGAGAGCATGAAAAGGAGAGGGACAGTCTCCGAAGGGCCGTTAATGTCACTAGCCCCATGTTCCTGTGTTAGTTCCCAGCAAGGGTGAGGGAGGAGGAATCCTGGTTGTTGGATGAAGCTGCTGCCTGTCCTGGCACCTGATACAGCTGCAGGAGGTTGGGATGGGATTGCTGATGTGCATGTGTGTATGAATATCCAGTCAGAAACACCTGGGATTAGTTTGCAAGAGTTCTTACACCTGTTATTTAATTCTTTTTCTTTGTAGTGTAAGTATAAAATACCTACCTCTCTCAGGCAGTGGAGGAGGTTTAGACTTTGTGCACACTGGTATTTACCTCACATTGAGGTTCTGTTTGGTGAATGCATTTTAACAAACTGATCATTTATTCCAGAAACCACTAGGTAGCACTGTGAAATAAAGTTCTGCTGAGCCCTGCACCATTTCACTGCTTCCCTGCCCAGCTGGCCCCAGCAGAAGAAAGCCACTGCAAATCCCAGCATGTCTGGGTCAGCGTGGGTAAAGGTAGAAGGGTGGGTTAAAACTTTTTCCACTATTAGGTCCACAGTCATGTGTGAAGGAAACTAGCCATGACACAGTGTCACTGTGTATGCTCTTAGATGTTTTGGGCACTATTCAGCAAAATACTCCAGCATGTACCTACCCTACGTTAGGTGTGAGAGCTGCCTGCTTGTGCTCATGAAGCAGAACAGAGCCTCACACAGATGAAAGCCCCAGTTTGGAGACACAAATATGTGTTATGTTTTATTCTGCTTATAAGTGACTGTTAGCACCAAACCTCTACAACACAGATACTACAAACATTTCTAAAATTAATCTTTGTGCTTTGATGGCAACAGCTGCATGTGATAACCAAGATGTACTGTACTTGGCCTTATTGCACATCGTTCTCATAACGAGCATTTTGCTCTCATAATAAGTCTCGTTATTGGAATACAATATTCTGGGGTTTATAGAGAAATTATGAATGGAGTCTTATATATTAATTTTCAATTTGATACTATTATTTTCAGTTAAACACTGAGTTTCTTCTATCTCAATAGGATTTATTAATTCCTATGAGATCCATTGTATTTCTAATTTTTATTGGAATACACCAGAAAGGAAAATGCCTTGTCTTCATTTAATACACTAAAGGTTATTCTTCCAAAGGAATGGAGTGAAGTAAAAACTAGAGTTTGATTATTAACTTGTTTTTGCTTGAATTACTTTAGTTAGATCAGAGAAATATTTTGGATTATTAATCCCACAATTACTGTAAAAATAAAATTGGCAAGTCATCCATTTTAACTTTTCATCTTCAACAAGTTAGTAAGTTAACTTTCTGCGTTTTAACTCAACTCCATATAGTCAACTGTATAATAACATAACTGTAGAGCAGCTTGTGCATGTTTATATTTAAATAGTTAGCAGCTAACTGTAACATGTGTGACTGCAGCAGCACCATATCACTGCTTTTTAAAATTAGACCCTGCTCTGGCTGCCACAGGGAGAGGAGACATGATAAAGGGATTGAGCATCACGCTCTGCAATAACTGCTGGGCTTAAAAGCTTGAGTTACAGAAGCCCCAAGCTGCTGCCACCACTGCTGGAAAGGTCCATGTGGTCCCTGGCTTCAGGAATTACAGAGGGCATGCTGGTCATTTTCAAGCACTTTGGAGACCTTCAGCATCAGCATTAGCTGAGGAGCTGGAAATTATTAGTACAAGGAGATTTTTTAATTTTTTTTTTTTTTTTACATACCTGCTATGGCTATATCTAATGTAATGGGTTTTCTGTCTGTAAAATCAGGCAGTTGAACTAGATGATCACTGTATATCCCTTCCAACTGAACTATTCCAAAACCATTAATTTCACAAAAGCATTTTTTTTTTTTGAGTTGGATGTGATTCGGAGCTGTCAGGGAAATGCATGGAAAGTGCTGAACAAAAAGGGCAAGATGTTTGTACTAGAGGCTGTCTCCCGTGAAAGCTGAATATAGCCCAATTTACACTGAAACAAATGTCCTTATTTTGCCCTGACAAAGGCCTGAGTCGCTTGATGTTTGCACCTTTTTATAGCATTGGCCACCCTGGCTTACAGCAAAATAACGTTGTGGCATCACCTGTTGCTCTAGCAGTGTCTGTTAACACTTGCTGGATGGTTGCTTTACCTTATCTGGTTACTTCTGCAACATCTGCAAGAAAGTTACGGGGTATTTTCATCCCCCGAGGATTTCTGGTGACCTCTCAGGGACCTTAATCATTGGATCAATACGCTTCTGACACCTGTAGATCAACATAAACTTGACCCTTAGTCTTGACAAATCTATCACCACAATGCCCTTCTTTTTAAAGCGTCCCCGTCGTGGGGAGCAGAGGGGATTTGGGCTGGCCGGAAGCAGCGATGGTGGCAGGGCAGAGCCCCGCTCATCTCAAGGTCAAAAGTCAAAATGATAAAGGGAGCACCCGCCTGTGGTACCTGGGCAGAGCGCTGGGACAACGGGCGAGTGGCCTGGGGAAAGGCTGCTCCAGGCTCTTAGGGTACAGCCAGGTCTCCAGCAGGACTCGCTGAGCCGCTGGCCCTGGGGGCGATCCCGATGTTGGGGGACGAGCTCTGTGAAGCGCCGTGTCCGGTGAGAGCGCTCTGCCCCGCCGCGGGGACTTCTGATAAGATGAGATGTGCTGCTTTAAAAAGCTGCTGGTTGTGCTCATCCTATCTTTAGCTCAGGTCGTCAGAAAGTGTTTTCTCTTTTGAAAAGTCAATTCCTCTCTGTGCGAAGGCTTTCCTGCACCCACCCCCCACCCCATCCATTTTTCCATCCAAGCACTCCAAAGCAGGGATTTCTGTCTTTGCAGCCTGCCTGCATTCAGTGGGTGATGGAGGATACTTGTTCCCCACCTGAACTCTCTGCCTCTGTAATACAGCAGATGAGGTTAAATGACCATCTCAAGATTCTGCATCAAATGAATGTCAGAGTTACAATTAAAGTAGGGTCTTCCCAATCTCAAGATCTCACCAAATCTGAGGGTACCGAAAACAGCAAAGCAACGAGCCATGAATGCTGCAGCAACAGCGAGCTTTGGTAGAGAGCCCTCTGCAGAACAGCAATTACAGCAAGGCTGTATTTTCACAGACTGGTGGGGGGGTTGTGGGTTTTTTTGTTTTTTTTTTTTCCCAAAAATCGCTTTCCACAGAATGTCGCTGACTCCAAAATTCCCAAACAATCAGTTCTGGTTTAAAGAAAAAGAATAAAAGTACAGAGTGAAGTCCTAAGGCCCACTGATTTTGAACTTCCTCTAAATGTTTCCATTTTCCTTCAGAAGGCGGGTGAGATGCTGCTGTCATGGGTGATAAGTCAGGAGTGACCTCGAAGGAGGGTTTTGACTTGAAAGCATCTGGCTATTGCATTTTGAAGGGGGTGATGCTCTTCAATGGGCACGCACGAAAAACTGCAAAATTTGTGTGATGTTATTTTATCGAAAAAAGAAAAAAGGATGGTGATGGTGCAAGTGAGAACTAATCGCTTGAAGAGTAGAATGGCCCCTCCAATCCCAGACACCTGTACCTCAGTCTAAACTTGACTCCTGCCATTTACGCTTCCTGAGCATGTCATGTCGACTCTGGATGAAAGGATGGAGCAGAGCTAATGAGTCCCAATGTCCTGATTTCAGCTGCAGCTGGGAACAGCTGCATGAAGGGAAGGAACCTGCCTGGAAAATGAAAGGAATGGCCATCTGGGAGGCAGGGGGAGGATGACAATGTAGCCAGGAGATATTTCCTTCTGCTCTGGAGTTAGTCATGGTCTCTGTCTTTCAAGACAAATATTGGAGGGCCAGTTTGGCTTTCCTGGAGAAGAATCTTTAAGAAAATTAGTTTTGCACTTGAAGTAAGGGTGTATTTTATTACTGGAAGCAAATAAGTGTTTGACTTTGGCAAAATACCTTCTGTGTTCTGTTTTGGTTATACACTGAGGTTTGAATGGATCTACCTCAAAATACCTTTCTTAGAAGACAAGTTGAACATAACAGTATTGACTTTCACCAGAAGAGCATTCGGTGTCATCAAAACTGAGACTGTGGCTTCTCTGTGATGTAAAGGGCCTTGAACTCAAGTTTGGGTCTGAATTACATGACATTTAGAAGCATGTTTGTATCCGTACTTTGTTTTGGAAGCTCACTTGCTCCATCTAAAAGTTTTTAAGGCCAAAAAGGATAATTAAGATGATCTAGCCTGGTATTTTCTATTATATAGTCAAAAGTGTCTTCCTCCTTATATCTTACCCCTTCTCTGTGTAGATAAAATAGCAGTATGGTACCTACTATCCAATATAGCTATTCTTGCAACAAGCCTTATTTAACTCTTGCCATGACTGAGAAGTTAGCAAGTCAAATGCATGGGAGAGGAAACATTCTGTGTCATAGTACTGATGGGTGTATACGTTTGTTAAGTGCAAGTAGATGGAGTCAGAGTGAAACTGAATTTCCCGTACACCAGGGGTCCAAAGCTCTTAACTGTCATCCTCTAAGGAAAGTCTGGTGTGTGAAACAAGGGAAGGGCTGGGTGTGTAAAAGGAAAACCATTTCCATTTCTCCAGTCATTTTTATACAATTTAAAATAAGATGAGCATCTGAAATGGATTATTTTATTCAGAAATCTTTAGTCTACCAGGTCTTAGCCATCAGTGCAGGAGCTTTGATGTGAAACTTCGGAGTTTCACCTCTAACATTTTCTGATCTTCTAAGTAACTTGAGTTAAATGCCTGTTTCCAGATGTATAATTTCATCAACATGTGGAATTTTGGTCTCATGTAGGGCTGGTGGTGCTCAGGTAAGTATTGCTGTGCCCGTGGTGCTTTGAAATGCTAATTTGAAAGAACCGAGGAAGGGTAGCTTGTGATTATTTTCTAACAGGATCTCAAACAGGCCCTGGTGGCTGCAGCCATCAGGTGCTGTGGCTGGCCCGCTGCTCCCCCAGCACAGGGTGGTTACTGCAAGTGTCATCTGGCCACGCACTGCCAAAAGCCATCCGTCATCTCCTGCTGTGACCTTGCACCACCTGTCTGTCCCGTGCAAGGCCAGCAATTAAAATGTAAGGTAATGAAGACAGAAAGACATGAAAGGGCTTTTCACTAGCTGATCAAAGGGGCAGAGAACAGTGTTTTCACAACCAGAATATTGAGGCAAATAGCACTGGAAATGTGGTAAGGAAAGAAACATAAGCAAAGTAGATATTTGGGAATTAACTTACAACTGTCCCTGTGGTTCCAGTGTGCTGCTTTAGGTTTGATTCTCTCATGTGCCCTTCCTTTTTTTTTTTTTTTTTTGGTGGGAAAAATATCAAGTATTTACTTTCATCTTGTTAGATGAGGAACTAATCTCTGTGTGTGTAAAAATAAAATGCTATAGATAATGTTACTGCTGAGGACTGAATAGGGAAATTTAGTTTCCAGTTCCAGTGCCTCATTGTAAAAAATCACTTAGGCTTAAATTCAGAAGGTGACATACTGGTGGGCTCTAAATTGGTGTCTAACCAGATAAAAAGGTAGTTGCCTCAGGCCTGGCTCTCAGAAGTGCCGGTGAGCAGTAGCTCTCACTGGTTTTGTTGGGGTTTTTTGTACATCTAAGAAGAGAAGTTAGCCCGAGGTCCCAGACTGGCTCATTGGATGCCTGTGAGTGTTGGAGGAGAGATACCGCAAAACGTATCTTTTTATAGCAGCAATTATGCTTTCATGTCTTCAGAACCAGTGTTAAGTGAAGCAGTTTATTGGGCATTGCTTGGAAAGGGCTGTCTGTGAAGATGCCAGTGAGGAACCTGCATTCTGAGCATGGCTGTATGCGTGGCATCTCTGTATGTTCAGTGGCTCTAGAATGGGGACTACTGCAACACCCGCCGATGCCCAGGGTATGGATTGCTTTCTGGGCATGTAATGGGAAAGAAAAAAATCAGATGTACCCTGTAACCCAGAACAAGTACAAAAACTCCTCAAACACTCTTAATGAGAAATGAATAGCGGAAGGATACTAAAGTCTCAGCACAGGAGGATGCCAGAAATGTAGCTGGGTGTCATCATGTCTGTCTGCTTCCACTGGGAGCCCTCACACACAGCCCACATCGGGCTGAGAATCTCCAGTGGGATTAACCACGTCCGTGAAGCGAAGTGTGTGTAACTGCGGGGTGGATCTGGACCCGTCTCTGTGGGTATGCAGCAGAAAGGGAAGCAACAGCTGACACTGCACAAGGCATAAAGCAGTACACAAAACCTTGAGTCAACAAAGATTTATATTTTCCTTCCCTGAAATAGCAGAAAACATCTCCTTAACATAATTAGAACTGACTTGCTGAAGCCAGGCAGTAAGATGTCATTCTAAATTTTTGGTACTTAAAAATATAAGAAACTTACTTATTTAACTGAGATGGTTTGGTGTGGTGGGGATTTTTTTTGTTTGTGTTTGTTTTTTTCCTTTTTGTGCCCAGTTTTTTAGTGCCTTCTCTTGATGACAACCAGCAAGCACTGTGTACATGTCTATATGCTGCACCTCCACTGACTGCAGCGACTGCTTTGAAAGCAACTCTTATTTTTCACAGATATTAGGGAGTACAAAAAATCCTGGCCAGGAAGATGGGATTTGGGAGCAATTTCTAGGAGCCAGTACTGTAACTTACTCAAAGTTTGTGCTGGAGGACAATGCAATCTATTTAGGAAATGTCTGCTGTGCTAAAATAAACGATGGTATATTCTTGCAGCAACAGAGTGCACCAAATCCTATTCCAAATAGTCAGAAAACCTAGAAAATGTTTCTGAGAGTGGGTGTTTTTAAGTGGGAAAGGTAATAAGTTGTTCAACAGCCAGATTTGTTAGTTCTGGGACTAAGACTCTAAAATGCCTTTCTAAATTCTGTTTTTTATGTTTCTTACCAAGTAGCAGTTAGAGCAGTTCACAGAATTTGAAATACTTGACAAACTTGCTTTTCTTTTCCTGTTCCAGCCTAACCCCTGACCTTGCCCACTGTACAGTGGTGTCATTTATGCTTGTTTCTCCTTCAGCCTACCCATCTCCACAAATAGTAATTTAGCTCCAGGATGTCTCCCCAAGACCAGTTAATTTTATCCAACCCTAAGAAATATGATTATTTTGGCTACTAAGAAACTCTGCACCTTTGCAAGTTAGTTTTTCTTTTGGACAACTTTTTTTTCCAGCACATCAGACTAAGCAAGTATTGAGTGATCTCTGCAAATTGTTTTGGCAAACCCCTGCATTTTCATGGCCCCTACCTAACAGTCATGTAGGAGTGAAGGTGCAGACCCAACTGCAGACACGATGTCCCTCTCTAACGGAGCTGGAAAAAGTGCCCAGATCTCCTGGCTTACAGGCCTGTGGTTTAGCCATTCACTCATGCTTCTTTGTTGACACCAAAAAGTGTTGTTTTAAGCAGAGATGACCTAACAGATGTGTTATAGTCTCGGTGGAGTCAGTGTATCAATTGCCTACCACACAGACCTGGCTCAAAAATGCCCTGCTTTGCTTTTCTGAATTTTCATCTTTCTTCCCAGGCTCCTGTCAGCTTTTCCTCTTGCTCAGTTTCTGGGGAACAGTTTATTTTCTGCTATCCTCTCTGTTAGTTTATTCATCCAGATTCCATTGACATAGCTTGCATGTGATTCGCAGTTCCACTGACTCCTTTATGCAAAGACAGAGAAAATCACCTACTTTTACAAATCTCAGCAAGCCCATCAGCTCTAGTAGCCCTTTCAAGCAACAGTCTGCTGCAGTACTATGACAGAAATGGTAGAGGTGCTTTAAAGCCAGTCGATTTGCTAAGGCACAGCACTACAACCTTCACTGTGGCCGGATGCAGCAGCAGCAATGATGTAGTTCAGCTGGTGCTTTGCTCTGCCTTTTCTGAGGAATGCAGTAGGAAGTGAGAGGAGGGGACTCTGAGATCTTTAGAGATCTCTTGTTTGCACCTAGACAGAAAGATCTGTGTGGATCGGTGCACTACCCATGAGGTGACTGGTGGACTGCTCCGAGGATGATCTTGTGGCTAAATGGGGCTTTCGTACCCAACGATGTTCTGGCTAGCAGGGTCTAAAATGACCGCGGGAGACAGGCAGTGCTTTTCAAATAACTTACTCCATGTCACTTTGCTAAACCTTAAGTGATTAACTTTCATAAGGGTATTGCCGGTGCTTGATGTTCTGTTAGGAGCAATCTCCACTTCCTTCTCTCTCTGCAAAAAGATGTAGCATTACGGTCGTGTTGTAGTAACCGTACAGAATGAAAACTCCTACTGCAGCCTGAAAGCCTATCCCTTTCTCACTTTGGAGACAACGTGGAGAGTAGCATTTTAGAGGTGTTGTTTCTTCGTCATAATACCCATTAACAAGAAATCACTTACTGCTGATATTGATCTAAACTGTTGTCACTGAGATAAATTAGGAGCAGGGGACTAGGGAGAGAGGGTTGTTGGTCTGTTGTTTTCCCCGTGAGCTTCTCGGAACGTTAAAACATTTAGCTAATTCCTGCCAGGACCTTATCTCCTTGTTTTCTGACTCCAGAGAATAACTTGCTATGTGAAAACTCCTTGAACTGAAGAAATAAAATTGTGGCCACAGATGCACTTTAGGAACTGCAGGGGTGTTATTTAGGAAAAACAATTACTTCAGTTCCTACAAAACTGCTAAGGCAAGGGATTTGGTATCAGTCCCTCACAGCTGACTCGTCCCTGTACCAGTTGTGTGAATTTCAAAGTTTGTATAAACCTAACATATGTAGTTCATCTCAAGAAGATACGTAGTGCTGAGCTGCACTTGCCCTGCCACCTTCAGATCCAGTTTGAGCTCTGAATTCTTCTAAAAAAGCTCGCTAAAACAGAGAAATGAATGCCAGTTCCAGGCTGTGCAATCAAAAAAAAAAAAAAAAAAAAATTTGAAGACAGTGAAATCAAATCCAAGTGCAAAGCTTATTAAACCTCCTTTCCTACACCCCTTAGCATGCCCCCAACCACTGAGAGGATCTCTGATTTCAGGTTCCCTGGAGAAACACCAGTATCCTACACTGACTTTTGGAATAATCTTTTCTAAGCATAGACTTTTCATGTGGCTTTATATAGGTGAAACACTTCAGGTTTAAGCAGAGAAACATGTCAGTTTTGATGCATTCAGTTTTTCTAAGCCTTTGAGAAGACTGGGCTCCAGAGATCACACCACTGTGCTGTGGTGGGTGCCAACAGCCTCGGTGCCTTCCGAAGTCCCGGGAAGACCTTTCACGATGGCCCCACCCAGGCTGCTTTTGGTGTGCAGCTGCTGCCAGAGGTGAGGCAGACCTGGAAGAGCAGGACTAGTAGCAATGGGGTGTCTGTGCATGTGACAACAGTGAGCCTCCCTTGGCCCAAATCAGTGTGCTGGGGGTTAATTCCTACCATATATCTCTCTTGCATTTCCCCTTAATCCGGCTAATGAAAGGTCTTTAGCAGTGCCTGGTTCTGGGCTGCTGGTGCCTCTGCCAAAGCTGGGCAGCCTCAGCCAGTTGTGGTTGTGTCCTCTGCCTAAATCGCTTTCTGAACTGGCTCCAAGGCTCTGGCTGTCGTTCCAAGCCCCTGTCTTATCCTGCCATGCATCTGCTCGTGATGCAATTCCCGAAGGAATGGGGAAGAGGGGAGTGTGTGAGCAGCGGTGCGGACAGGGGCTGTAGTACATCCATCCTTGCAGAATGAGCACAGCACGGTCCTGGAAATCAGTCCCAAAGCTGCTGCCCAAAATAGCCTCTGTGGAGCAACAGCAGCCTATTCCCACTGGACAGACAGATTCCCTCATAGCTGTAGCTTTGAGATATTAGAGGAGAAAAATAAACAGATTTGAAGAAATGAAGAGATATGAGGAGGGGAAAGTATGCTCAGAGTATTATGGAGAGGGGTGCTCTGTTGATGTGTGGAGTTACTTTGCCTTGTAGCTTTTCCTGGAGTCTCAGTGCAGTCCATATTGGCAGACCACTTAATAAAGGCCAAGTCCTGAGTTAACATAAGGGAAAACATTCAGGGACAGCTTCTGAAAGTAGTGGTTCAACTTTTAGCTAATCTGAATGTTTTCCCTTATGTTAATTCAGGACTTGGCCTGTCTCCTGAGGGGTCACTTTGAGCTCTGATCATGGACAAGCTCTGTAGTGGCAAAATCCAACTGCCAGTGACACCAGTGTCACAGAGTCAGATGGCAGCATTGTGCCTATTTTACAGATCAGGCAAACTGAGGCATCAAGCTATGACACACACCCCAGCACCCAACAGTGGCAGAGTTTAAACCCAGCTTTCTCTTGCCCTCTTCCATGCTCTTTGCCCAGGGCTCTCAGGAAGACAGACACCCTTGCCTCTCTTAGGGCATTTTCTGGCTAACCTGCCGCCTCTACCATCTGCTGAAGTCTGTGTGTCCTTCCAGTGCAAAAGCCTGTGTGGGAAGAAGGCAAAAGTCATCATGCAGCCAGTGATACCAGGATTGGAGAGGTTTCAGATGAGAAGTAGCCTTTGCTTCATCTTGGGCTGCGTGGAGATGGTGCTGTCTCCAGCTCCTGTGCACTTAGGGGCAGGCAGCCCTATGCCCCTGCTTCAGACTGGAGGCTCTGGTCCCCCACTTTGTAACTTTTGTTGTCCCTCTGCCTTTCCAGTAAGTGTCCCTGATGCAGACACTCCTGTGGGGTGGCAGAAGAACACCTTTTGCCCAGCCCTGAGCCCCAGACAGGTTTCTACTGCTGCACACTGCATTAGGGGCTTTGTGAGCAGCACCCAGCGCTCCTCTTCCATTTGCAGAGATAGGAAGGAGGTCGGAGCTCCTTATCTGTGCAATCCTACCTCGGAGGGTGTGTGAGGTTGGTCCCCATGGGAAGGAGGAATAAAGGCTGCGGGCAGCTTCCATTCGCCGGCAGCCTTTCATCCTATGTCCCAGGGCCACAGCCACCCTGTCTCCATCCCTGTTTACTGATGGGGCCGATACGGCCAAGGAAGGAGAGGTTGCAGGTTCCCCTAATCGCCTTGTCACCGGGCCGGACAATCTTAGATACTCAGAGGATGTTTTGACTGCGCTGAATTACAATGTTTGTTGTTTCTCACTCCCAATAATTGATATTTGATAGTGACTACTGTAAAAGCGGCCGAGAGGCTGGGGCTGAAGCAGAGGAGAGACAAGGAGCCGGGCAGTGGGGAGCTTCGCTCGCTGCCCCTGGGCGGTTTGGGCGCAGGCTGGGAGTCCTTTGTCCTTCTCCATGGGGACTCGGGGTGCGAAGGGGCTGCGGGAACCTCCCGCGGATGCGCTGGGGGCAGTTTCCTCTGGCAGAGCCCAATGCCCTTGGTTTATGGCTCGGGGTAAGCCCCTTTGCCTCCTCTCCT
>NW_008621950.1:0-1013 GCF_000691845.1 Merops nubicus
CCGCCAGCCCTGCTGTGCTGTGACATCACGAGCAGCTCCTCAACACGCGGTGCCGGGGTCGCTCACGGCACAGCCCGGACGGCCCATGGTGGTGGGGGCAGGATCTGGCCTCGCGCTGGTCGCTCCTGCCTTGGGCTGCACCGCAGTCGTTTGACCCCCCAGAGCCGCCTGCGGGGCCCCCATGGTGATGTTGGGGTGCCCTTGCACTGCTCAAAGGGCTTACAGGATCCCAGGGCGGGGAACAGGTCCTAAAAGGTCCCCAGTCCATGCACCCACCCAAAATCCGCTACACCAGGGATGCTGTGGCCCACTGCACGTGTTCCCCAGTGCAGTGTCCTGCCTGCACAGCTGGGGTGGGTGAGAACCTGAGTGTCCTGGGTCCCCAAAACCTGATCCTGGCTGCCTGCACTGCACCCTGTGGGGTACCTGGGATGATGCCAGGGTGGGCGGTGGTGGAGGTGCACAGCAGTGGGGTGCACAGTCCCAGAGCTGGCACTAGGAACAGGACTGGGGGGTGTCCAGGGCTGGGGCGAGATCCAGGATGTGTGCCCAGAGTTGGTGCTGGTGTGACCAGAGCAGGACTGGGAGAAGTGTGAGATGCCCAGTGATGGGACAAGGACCAGAATCACAGGAGTGTCCAGGACCTGAGGGTGGGGGGATGAATAGGACCAGTACTGGGACCAGGACAGTCCCCTGACCTGAGAACAGGACCAGAAGGGTACCAAAGGACTGGAGCTGGGCTCAAGACCAGGGGATGCCCAGGAGCAGAAGCAGGACCGGGATCCAGGATGAGTGTCCAGAGCCAGTGCTGGTGTGCCCAGGGCAGGACTGGGACGTGTGGGGAGGTGGCCAGAAGCAGGAGGGCACTGAAGACTAGGACTGAGGTCAGGAGCAGGGGGTGCCCAGGAGCAGGGGGTGCCCAGGAGCAGGTTTCTGGCTCGCACGGGAGCGGGACGGGACGAGACGAAGGGGCTGTGCGGGGCACGGGCGGCAGGCGCAGGCTGCGCGGGGGC
>NW_008621951.1:0-2893 GCF_000691845.1 Merops nubicus
TGGTTTGTTTTCAAACCATTACACCTGTCATGAAAGAGATGCTGGAAAGTTTTTCACACCCTCAGTCTCCTCCTAGGAAAGCTACCACAAATTCTCAGGGTTGCTCATAGCCAAAGAGCTGGCTTAAACCTCGTGGTGGTCCTCATCTTCTGGTACCAATAGCAGCATTATTTTGTAGAACCTGGAGACAAGAGAAAGCACTGCTTCAATCACAGGTATAAAACTGTGAGAAAACATGCTTAGCTACCGTATACCTACATAGTGGGCTCTTCAACATCGGGCAAACATTTGACTTTGACAAAAACCTTATCGTGGAGGAGACTAACACATTCTTTGCCTACAGTGCAAAGTTTTATAAGTTCTTTTGATTTTCGGTTTCCCAAACAGTGAAGATAATACTAAGATGTTCCCTTTTGATTTATTTTTAATAATAAATAGTGCCTTTTATGGAACGGTCTTACTCATTCCTTGCATATCCATCACCAAAATGCCTACACTTATTTCCCACCTTAAGCACTGATTGCATAATTCCAACATACATTCAGCCCCTGAAAAATAAGTAGGAATTTGATTTTTTCAGGCCACTTTGAATACAGCTCTGTAGTGTGCCACTGCCATGTCATCTCTGAGAGGATGCCAACAGTTTACTTTACCTGTGTATCTATTCCAAACTTCATTTTCTACCCCATTTTTGCACTGAGCAGAGCTCTTGGCCCTTTATCACAAAAGCATGCTGAAAGCCTACAAATTGTTATATCTTTCTCTTATGTGGCATTTAATGGTGTTTTGTCAACAAAATCACAGCTGAAATGAAAAATACTTTCAAACTGTTATGCTGAACAGTTATTTTGTATTGCTTTGCTAATGCAATTTCTGCCACAAAAGTGTTGTGATGGTTTGAGATTTCCTGCTTTTTCTGGTGGGTGGAGTTCTGAAATCTAAAGGGAGGACTAAAGGGAGGAGTATGTGCTTCTTTGGGCTATGCCCAGCTCCTCCCCCAGGGGCAGTCCGGAATGAGAAGAGGCAGAGAAAGAGCCAGAGACCTGTTCTATTCCCACTCCTCCCTTCCTGTCTTTGGGACTTCCGGATAGACTCTATAAAAAGGCAGGGGGGTAGGGGGGTGGGCAGTGAGGATATCTTTCTCTCTCTGCAGGGACCTCCAGCCGAACAGATGCTGTTTTGTTGCTGCTGCTGCTCCCTATTCTGGAACATGGCAGTGGCCATCCTGGGACTTGGGCCTGTTCTCCAGATTCATCCCTCACTTTCATGCATACCTAAGGACTGTTCATCCAGATTCAATCCACACCAATCCATCGAGATCCAGTACCAGGACCTTCAACGCAATGTTTGGTTTTGTATTTTTTTGGAAATTTACCCCTCCTTACTTTGTTATCTCTATAATCTCTTTACCCTGTTAATCCCTACCCTTCTTCCTTTCTGTTCCCTGTTAAATAATATATTTCATTTTTATTAACTTTCAGTTGGTGCAAAACCTGCCTTCCTTTGTTTATCTCTCTTCCTGGGAAAACTAAAGGATAGGGGAGGGGGAACACAAATTCTGTCCTGAGCCCTCTGCATGGAGACAAGCATGTAGCTCAGCAGTTTATTAAAATATATGTTTAAAAAGAGGTTCAGATTATCACAACTTCAAGGCTGCAGGGTGAACCTTTGTGTAGAGGTTCTGTACAGTTCAGGCAGTATGTAGCATTAGAGTAGCAATAAAATAACCAGCAGAGAGCTCATGGACTCTTCAGCTCTTCAGTACAGGGTTGAATTCCCTGTAAGCAAAAACGTTCTTTTAAAACAGTCGAGGAAAACACAAAAGCTCATTTTGTAATGAATTGTTCTGGTTCTGTGTAAAAAGGGGTTCAGGGCAGGACACATACAGAACAGAACTATGTACTCCCCCACCTCCCCCTCCCCCAGCAGCGAGAGAGAGAGACTTTGAAAACCGATTGGGAGTTAAATGAAAAATAAAGCATATTGTTTAACAGGGAACAGAAAAAGGGAGGTAAGAAAAAATATATACAAAATTGGGGGAAATACAAAAGTTAAACAAGATATTCAAAACCCTCAGAAATAGTTCCAAGGTCCCACGGAGCGAAGCACGCCTGGATCCTGGAGGCACAGGGCAGGAGCAGGGCTAGCACCCACTTCCTTCCCCTTTCCCAGAGTATGGAACGAAAGGGGAGGGAATACCTGGTTCACCCCCACCCAGGGTCCTCCCAGGTGCTGGAAGGTCACATCCCCACTCCAAGCCTCAAACCACAACATGAATAAAGTGGTTGGATGGCCAGTATCTTTCACTTTTAGAAAAAGAGAGACTACATAACAGAAACACGAAGGGTTCATTTCTAGTCAAGCTTCAGGGTATGTAACTGACGAGTCTATTGCCTTTCCAAATCTGCAAACAGTAGATTTATCAGAATGACTTTGGAAGGCTTAGAGAACACTTCATTTGTTCCCTGCTTCTTAATCCGTAAATTTTAATCAGGAATACTTGTTAGGTTAGCTGAATCTAGTTCACATTTTGAATAGACAAGACTTTATACATTAAAAAATCCACTGTCAGAGAGCAGGAGCCAACTTTCCATATTTATCATTTTGTATGGTATTTAAGCTGCAGCCAAGCCCACAGGCAACAGCTGTGCTGCACTTTGTGCAAGTTTGTATGAGAACATGACATTGGTCCAAAAACGGAATTAAGGGGTGGGGGGTAAAAGGTGGATATCTGCCTGAGGGCTAACACTTTTTTTTCTTCTTTTTCATCTGCTTTGTTATAAGTAGTCACTCAATCACATCAAAATATGCATACTTCATTACTTCATCCTGCTCACACACGTGTGGAAAGGAATGTGCCTGTGCACCTGTTCTGTCCTGGTTAGAAGGCAGA
>NW_008621952.1:0-7660 GCF_000691845.1 Merops nubicus
AGGCGGCGTGGGCGGGAGCCGGGAAGCTTGGGGCCCGTTCCTCTGCCCCGCCTGGCCCTGGCTCCGTGTGGAACACCGCGGGGCAGCTGTGACTGTGCTTTTCTTTTGGCATCCCTTCCGTTTCCCCGTCTGGATGTTCCAGTTTCCTCTCTGGTTTCACTTTTAGCCCCCTTACACAGTAATTTTTCCCCAGGTCTCTTTTGTGCTAACCCCTTTTGTGGGGACAAGGAGATGGCGTTTAGTTTTCTTGGGGAAAACAGCAGAAACACGAATGTAAGTAGGCATCTAGAGAAATGCAAGAGCAGAACAATCATATATGATACTGCCCGGTAGCATATTCCAGCCTCCTGGCATTTCTCAGTGGCCGTACTTTCTGAGCTGGAGGAGGCTTCTGTGCCTTTAGTAGTCTTTGGTTGTGTGTCCTCCACAAATGCGTCTTGTCTTGAAAGACTTTCAACCCTTACTTTGCAGAACATTCTTTGGGTGGGAGTGGTCCCAGTGAAGGTGGTGTGCGATGAACTTGTTCCTTTAGTCTGACTCACTGGGTTTGTTTGATAACTTCCCATTCCAGTATTAGAAAAGAAGGTGAATCAGCTCTCTATTCACCATGTTTGTGCACTTCACTAGCTTGTAGACCTCTGGCGTATTTCTGTTCTTTTTTCCCATACTGAGGCATCCTCAGCTTGCTTCTTTGTTACTTGTATGTGAGCCACTGCACATTTTTGGTCCTCCTTGTGGCTCTCCTCTGAATCTTTCCCAACTCTGTCTTAACCTTTTTTAGATGAGAGGACAAGAATTGCAGATAATGCCCAGTTTACAGGCAAAAAATTGTGACATATAAATGGTTTGGGTTGAAAGGGACCGCAGCGGGGGCGTCTTCCACTACATCAGCTGGCACACAGAAGTGATGGGTTATACTTTTCTGCAATAGGTACACAAAAATAAGTGGAATGCGTGTTGTCTGAACAAGAGTTTAAAAAAAAATCTACTGGGGACATAAGGAACTAGAAAACAATGTTAGGCGAAAAATTGTGTGCTGGATAGAGAGGTTCTAGAGGCTGTCATCACTGCAAAATTCTAGGTAGTTTTTAGTTGTCACCTCATTTGACTTTCGTTTCACCCCATTTAAAGGATTCATAGAAGTGAAAACAAGATTTTTCCTGAGGCAGCTGCAGACAAAACACAAATAGAATACTTGGATTTTTTTTTTTTGTTGCTTGAGGGGGAGAATCCGTTGAGGAGTCTTCAAAACAAAGGTGAAGATCATTTGCTGACTGAGATGTAGTTGTTTCAGAATTAGAAATTTAATTTCTTCTTTCTTTGGGACTTACCGTCCACTGTTCCTAACTAGACTTTGTGCTAGCCTTCTAATATGGGTCACTTATCTGCCAGAAAAGCAAAGGAACTGCCCATTCCTGCAGTGTTCTCATTGCTGCTGCTTTGGTTGTAGGTCGAATGAGAAAGACAGCCAGTTGTCTTTCCTAGCACATATCTGCCCGTTCTGGTGACCTAGGGTTTTTTTTCTCTCCCATTTTATTTCATGTGGTACAAATGATTTTGAGTCATGGGGCACTTGGTGTTTGCTTTGTTGATTAACTTCATATACATGCCATGAAGAGATACTAGTGTATATTTCATTTTGGATTAAAATAATGATAAATGTGATACTGGATGCTTAAACATTGTTTTGTTTAAGATTTTTCCAGTTCTAGTCTTGTTTAAGAAGGTAGACATTTTCTTTCCGTTAAAAATGTCCTTGAGATCTTGGTTTGCTCAAGATAATTTACAAATTGGTTTGAAAATCTTGTTAAAACACAAATACAGGCTGACATCACTTTTATAGTTTGCTTATATTACTACATCTAGTTTCGATCTCTTTAGTAGTTGGGACTTAAAAGTATACTGATTTAGACTTGAAATAATGTACAACCAGAGTAATTAAAAGCTTTGTTGTGGGATGTGTGTGTGAAGATTGACACTTCAAATTTGAAGCTGAATGCCTATATGGAAGAGCTGGCTTAAGTCCAGAGGAAATCAGTGGCTACGAAGTTCCAAGCAATGTTGGGTAGTAGGTCAAATGGGAGACCTAAAAATTCTGGAGCATGAGTTCCAGTTAAACCTTTTCATCATACTTCTAAAATGGCATTAATGTTGTGGGATGTTATTTTTAGTACAGTAATTATACCGGACTTTCTGTAATGAGTCTTTTTGTATGGAGACTTGCACTCTGTGAATTAACCTTTTCGCTGCTCAGACTGTAAAGTAAATGGACCTGGGATTCAAACTCCTGTTGTTTACAGAAAACTCACCAGAACAAGAAGCCCTCAGTCTTGTGATGTGTTCTACGTGGCCTACCAGCCTGGGCTTTTTAATTATGTTAGACTACACAGTCATAAATCTGCTTAGTTCCAGTAGATCTGGATGCAGGAAAAAAAAGTGATACTATATTTTATAAAAGCTTTCACCATATGAAAATTAGGCAGCTCAATTTAAAAGTGATGGACTAGTCCTGTTTTTGTAGTAGTGTACCTGCTACTGAACCATAGCAGGTTAAAACAGTGTCCCCATCAACTTACCTAAACTCCTGCTTGCCTTCATGTAATATGTTCACAATGGAATAAACCAGTTAGCTCCCAGTTTGGGTTCTGGTGATCCCAGAGTATAACCTGAAGGGAAAACAATTGGATTTTCTAAGGAGTAACACGGGAATCAATTTCTGTATTGGTGTGTTGGTATTTTAGTTATGCCCCTGGTGTACTTCAGTTGAGTCTTTTTGTCAAGTGTATCTGCTGTGGGATTGACTGGGTAGCAATAACTGGCTGTTACCTGCTGCTGTGTGGATTTCTCAGTGTGTGATTTTAGGTATTCTGTTATAATAACTTTAAAAAAATGTCTTCAGGGGCAGCAGACCTGCGACAGAGAAAGAAGCCAAACTGCACAGAATCTGACAAAATGGCTCCGGAGGAGAGAAACAAAGAAAACTCAAAGCTGGGAAGGTCGCCAAAATGTAAGCTACAGAATTTTTAGCCAACTTCCGTTTTACTGTTTTTTCATTATGCTTTTACATTTTATGGGAATATTATTTGTAGCATAGTAATTTATAACAGACTTATTTTGACTTAGGTTTTTGAATGTTATAAGGAAAAACAGGCATGCACATTAGAATTCTTTAATAATAACGTTTTACCTATTACTGAGTAAAATGGTAGTCCTGGATTGTTTCAGGTTGTGGGGGAGAGGAAAGGGGAGAGGCAGAGGGGTTAAAAATCTTACTGTTGTTATTATTTGAGTACAAATAAATCGTGCCTGGAGTGATCTTTCAGTTGGGAAGCTGAAAGGCATGAAGTGATGGCATTGAAACATGAAGACAAAAAGTCCTTAGAGCTTTTCTAAAAACAGGACTAAAACCAGGTGTAATTTTAAACAAGGGCTCACCAAGCTACAAAAAACTTCTATGTTAAGTGCATACTATCTTCAGCATACTATCTTCAGGGAGCTACAGGTGACACAGACACACATTGAATGAGTTTGGTAAAATTCACATTACTTCGTTCTCTTATATTTAAAAACAATGGAGAACAGAATGTCTTGATGTCAATGGTAGATTTGGTATTGCCACTTCTTTCTCTTAATATCTTTAAGAAGTTTGTGGTGTTTGGGGTAAAATCTAAAGTTCAGTCTTTTTATTTAGAGGATCCTTTTCCTTCTTGGAATTCCTTCTTGGTAATGAACCTTACTAGAATGGAGAAGAATTTGCAGTGTAGTGTCCGGAGTCTTTTATCTGAGAGTCCTAGGAGCTAGTGGTAACAACTGGTGAAGAAAATTGCAGGACAGGAATAACAAACCAGTTCTTGATGTGTCTCTGCTGCTGGTGGTGTGATAATTCTGATGCTGGCAAGTTTACTTGCCATTCAGAAGCGAGTCATAGGTAGGACATAGTTTTTTGTTTTCTAAATCCTCTGAACTCTTTTGGCTTTTTCTCTGTCCCTTTTCAGATCTATTAATTCAGCGTTGTGCAAAACTGTTCTTTGGCTGTCTTGCGGCAGTCACGAGTGGAATGATGTATGCTGTCTACCTTTCCACGTATCATGAACGGAAATTCTGGTTTTCCAGCAGGCAGGTAAAGAAAAAGTTAAACTACTGAAACAAAAGCCAAATTGTGTCCTTGAAATCAAAGCTGACCCATGTCAGGTTGGAACTGCTTGCTTGCAGAATCCTGTGTCCTCCTACTGAGGCCTCTGTCTTTGATATAAACTCTTTTTTGGTTTTCTTTCTTTTGTTCTTTCTATGTTTTTCAAAAGGGTTTCTCCTACTCTGAGTAGCCTTGTTGTGTTATGCTTTTGTAGGCTTTACCGTGCTATCCTTTATCATTGAAATACCTCTCTAAAATTTGGAGGAAAAAATGAAGCATACTGGGATTGCATATGCTGAACAACAGGAATTTTTGTTTTTGATGTTGTTTTTTTTGGTTTTGTTTTTTAGAACTATTATTTTGTTAAGTATGTAAAGCTAAATGAAATTCAAGTTTGTGAATATGAAAAGATCCTGTGGATCTTGTGCTGACTTATGATGTGGGCTTGAATTGCTCTGGTTCTGAGCATGTTTGCTAAGTTACAGAGAGCGTTACATACCTGACAGAGTTGCTGTGAAGATTAATGTTTCGTGGAATACTTTTAAGATGTACAGTGGAGTCATAACCATCTGTTCTATTACAAAACCAGTCTATCTGAAAATATATAGTCTATGGGAAGAGATTGCTAGAGGTGATTTTTTTTTTTCTAGGAACTTGAACGAGAAATTACATTTCAAGGTGACAGCGCTGTTTATTACTCATTCTATAAAGAACTGCTCAAGGCTCCTTCCTTTGAAAGAGGTACAAAACCCATTTTTTTTATTAAGCTTGAAAAGTCCTCTTCCTTTTGGAGACAGTGGAAAAACTCCTGCAGAAAACTGCATGCTGTCCTAACTTTTCAGTGCCTTTTAAACAATATCTAACCATTCTTTATTCCAGTGGATTGCCTTTAAGCAGTGCTCTGCAATAGGATTAGTATTGCTCCCATATTGCACTGTATGTGAGTTCACTTTGGGTTTGCCTACACTACACTGTGTTTTCTGCCATGTATGCATAATTTGTGTTTAGTGAGGGAATGGGGGATGGAAGTTACTGTTTTCCATTCTCTGTCATGAGATGGAACAGTTTCTGTCAAGTTATCTGCTCCATCCCAGTTTCTACTCCTGTCGGCTATGATGAATAGATGTTGTTGAGCATTGAGTGCTGGGGACAGAAAGCAACAGGAAGGAGAGCAAACTGGGTGGTAGTGGTCTCTCCTTCATTTGTGCTCCTGCTCTTCATCCTGCACTGGCTCTGGAGCTCATGGACCCTAGGTCCCTAAACCAGCAGAAACTAAAGCAACAAAAAGAAGATGGACACTTCCATGCTAGTTTAGTGAGTTCAGAACGGCACCTGGGCCAGCGTGGGGAAAAGGCAAGAGCTCCAGGAGAGAAGTGGAAAGCCCTGTCTTGCAGCAGTCAGCCACTCGATTAGTTCAGTCCTCTTGTGAAGCTTCATCCAGCACCAGTTAAGCTTTATACATATAGTTATATTGGTGGCTTTCTCAGCTGATGTGTAGCATGCCAGGAATAGGTCTTTGGTACAGTTGCTTCCTCATTATTCTGGGGAGATGGTCTGTGCTGTAGCCACTGGACTGACTCATTCAGGCATGTGGCTGGTGCAAACAGGTGTCTGCTAGGTATCATGGGACACACAGTTTTCAAAGGTGTATGACAGCTGTGTTGAACCCAGTTAAAAGTCTTGCAAGACCTGGTCTGGCCTGCGGAGAACCAGCTGCAGACCACACACCAAGATATGCCCAGAGCTGGAAACAGTTATCTTGTTAGGCTGTTGTATTGTTGTTGGGGTTTTTGGTTTATTTGTGGTTTGTTTTTTGTTTTTTTTTTTTCCCTATCTGCTTTTTGATTATTTCTCCTCTTTCCTCTATTGTCCTAAGCAATAACAAGTCTCTTCTTTAACTGTAGTATCTCACAATGATGTATCCTTCAAGTATTCCAGTTTCATCACAATTCCATACACAGGCGTATTGTGTTAAGCGAGTGATTCTTAGAAGTCTCAGAAATGTGGGACTGGAAAGCATGATGAGACCATCAGATCTGACCTTTCTGTGGAGACAGTTTAATACATCCTGCTCATCCCTGTTAGATTGTTGCTTCATTCTTTAAGAACCTCTTGTGAAGGTGATCTGTAGGTGGCTGGTTCCAGGGCTGCAGCAGTTACATTACTGAAAAGACTGGGCTTCAGCTGGTTAGTTTTGGGCCTTCTACTTAAAGAGTAAATAAAAAAACAGTAATAACTTTGTTGTTAAATCAGTAAGGTCAAATGGCATCTGTCACAGAAATTTCTCTTTCCTTTAAAATTAGGAGTAGTGAATCAGATGGTAGCTTTAATGGTCAAATATGTTTCCCCCTACATTTCAGTGCACTTTCAGCTCTTTTAAGAACAGCAGTAGTAAGTGATTCCATTAATCATTTGTTGTTGTTGTATAGGTGTTTATGAGTTGACACACAACAATAAGACAATATCACTGAAGACAATAAACGCAGTCCAGCAAATGACCTTGTACCCCGAGCTGATTGCCAGTGTTCTGTATCAAGCGTCTGGTAGCGAAGTAGGTGCACTTCTGCTTCCTCTGCTTTCATTGTATGTGTGTGGGGGGGTGTCTGTCTAGGAGACTTTCTATGCTGTATGCAATAAACACATGCAATTTTTGTTGAGTGGATTGAGCTAAGTCTCTCACCAGGTCCATGGTTTTCTCAGTTCTGATCAGTCTCTGGTGTAAGACTTGGGGGGTTTATATGCACTGAACTTCTCTGTCTGTTATTCTTTGCTTCTACAAATGGCTTAGAAACGTGGAAAGTAGCTGTGCAAGCCATTAAAACCAGGGAAGTTGTCTCCTTCCGAGTACAGAAGTCTGTTATAGTGGTACCTGTCTCTACTCATTCCCATACAGATGAAAGGGAGAAACACTTTGTATATAAACCTTTTGTCTCTTTCTGCTCTGCTCAGGCATTGTTCTGCTTATGCTGCCTACTTGTGTATACCTCATTTATCTTTTTTATTTTGGTTTGTTTATTTATTTATTTAGGAACAGGGGTTTTTTTTTGCCACGTCTTTGCTTCTCCAAGTTCCTCCCCTACATGACTTCTTCCAGTAGTCCTGTGAACTCTCTGTCTCACTGGAGTGTAGTTTTATTGAATCTGACACATTCAATGTTCATGCTGAAGCAAATACAAAAATGATGGCACTGGAAACCTGAGTCCTGAAGTGTGCTCTTAATTACACTGATTTGTTCTCCCTGAGCCCAAAATAAAAGCATGCTCAAACTTCTCTAGAGTAGGGGTCATCTCTTACCTGTTTGTAAAGCACCTAGCACACTGTTAGCAGTATGCAATTAGTAAGTAGTAATCGTTTGCAGCTTCAGCTCAGTTGCCGCTATGTCTCTTCGTTTTTATTTGTAATTTCAGGAAGTTATTGAACCAGTGTATTTCTACATTGGTATAGTTTTTGGACTGCAGGGAATTTATGTGACTGCATTGTTTGTAACCAGTTGGGTTATGAGTGGGACTTGGCTGGCAGGGATGCTGG
>NW_008621952.1:7691-21660 GCF_000691845.1 Merops nubicus
TTATTAACAGGTAAGAAAAACATCTTTATACGATCTAGTTTGTCAATAAGGCATTTAAAAATATTAGAGTGGATTGAAATGCTTTCTGTTAAAGTTTGTGTTCTCACTGTGAGGGCAAGCTCTTAGGCCGAATACAGAACATTTCCCAGAGGTGCACTGATTCTCATGGTGCTTTTAGTAATGGAAAGGCCTCCTGTGGTCCAAACCATCCACACAGCCAGTTGAACTGACTTTATGCATGTGTGTCAATACAGGAGTATTCTCACATCCTTCCATTTTGCAAAAAACATTCCTCAGGAGTTTTTGGTTTTTGTGCTGGTGAAGAATGAAAACTAATTTCTGAAGTGGCTATAAAACAGAATTGCTCTCTGTGGCCAGCTCTAAATATTGTGATGGTTGTTTCATTGCTTAGAAGGAAATGACCAAGTACATTTTTCTTGTAAATAGTCTTTGATTTTTTTTTTTTTTATCTGCTTTTTGTAGTCAGTTTTTGTACAAAGCGGAATCTTCTTAGAAACTCCCGGTCTCCAGATGTTTTTATTTTAAAACATTTCTTGATTGCAAGATGAAAACAACTTGCAAGAAAATGTGCCTTCATGAAACATCACAATAGGAAGTCTCATCTGGACAAGAAGAACTTGTGTTCAGGCTCCTGGTCTGTCACCCAGTAGCTCTGGAGCTTTCTGTGAACTTCAGAGCACTTGAAAGAAAAGAACTATGAAGGAGTAAAATGTTAGAGACAGACCTTTAAAGTTGAACTGTTGAGAAGCATCTTTTAGGAGTGTGAAGTCGTCATGACTCAAATCTGTGATTAATAGGTAAAAATACTGTTAATCAAGCTGTGTGTGAACAGTGGAAAGTAAGAAAAATGGTGAATAAATCTTTCTTTTTTTTCAACAGCAACCAAGATTAAACAATGTTAACAAGTTGAAAGGTCTAGTAGTTAGAGCAGCTCCAAATATGCCTCTGTAGGAGGCTTCAGAGGTAAAAAGGGAAGGTGACGCTTTCAAGTATCTAAACGATAAAGGAGTTTGAGGCTCCATTTTAGAAGCGTAGTAGACACCAAGAAGACCGTGCGCCTCTGAAACTGATGCCTTTGATCACATTTGAAAGTGTGACTTGTGCTTCTAAGTCACTTTAGCACTTTTTAAAACTTTCTCCTACAGCTCTAATTGTGCAGATACTGTCAAGTCATTCCATGAGAAGACCTTGCATGCTCCCCACCCATCTTTAATCTCTTGTTTTGCTGGGCAGAACTTTCCCTGTAAACAGAGTATCTCCTGGTGCTGCTGCTATGAGGGAGCACTGCTTTGGACTCTAAGTATGTTGTGCTCAACTGCCTAAATCACTTTTGTAAAACCTATTGTGTGAGGACTGGAAGGAATCTTTTTTTCTCAGCTATGAGCTGATTTTCATTGTGCTGTGAAAAGCTGCTGTTACGGCAGCAGTCCCCTGCCTGTGGCCCTGAGACCATTTGACACTGCTGGTGGCCAAGGAAGGCTCCGCTGGTGGCCAGGGAAGGCTCTGCTGGCACGGTGCAGGGTGGCAGAAGCAGCGTGTGCTGCAGCTGGCTCGCTCGCTGTGGTGGTGGGTCAGAAACAGCTGGAGGCAGGTGCTTTTCAGCTTCCGTCCTGTGAATGCCACCTGATCAGGAGAGCTGCTGAATAAATGAGTAGAGATTGGACCTTCTGTGCTGATCTTACCTTTGTGACTTGTATTGGCAGTGAAATTGTGTCAGGATTGCTTTGCACCTAACGCAGGAACAGTTTGCCTGCAAGGCCACGCTGATAACGAGAAGCGATGTTTAGGCTTTCCTTGATATTTTTGTTTCATAAATCTTGCAATAATTTTATGTGTCTCTACTTTGTTCTAGGACAGATACCACAAGAATTGATTACTCCATACCATCAAGGGAAAATTGGGCTTTGCCATATTTTGCATGTCAAGTAGCAGCTCTCACAGGCTATTTAAAAAAAAACCTGAATTGTTCTGCTGAGGTAAAGCAAAATTAATTGCCTAATAAAGAATTACAGGTAGAACTGTACTAGAGTAGTTACCTCTCTCACTACTTTTGAGGTAGAAGACAGTAGATGTTTTGTTTTTCCAAACAGCTACTAGGCATGTGCAGTTTTTGCTAAGTGACTTATGCCCTGCCCTGTTATGCCCCCATGAGGGTTCAGAGAGAACAGTGTGGTAACCAGCTGTGTGCTCTCTTTCTAAAATAAACAGATGCAGAATTTTTCTCGCTATGTAGACTACTTAGTTGCTCTTCCTGTTGCCCAGAGGTGGTGGTAACTTCCTTTGCTTGTCTCCCTGTCAAAGGTATTCTGATTTGCTTCAGATGTTTTTGGATGTTTCAGTAATTAATTTTTTCCATCTTGTTAACTATGTTTGAAGTCAGTATTTCAATTATTTCCAAAAATAATAATTTATTTCCATATTTTCTGTTTCGGTGACCTCCAGTTACTTTGTGGCAGAGATGCCTAAGTATGGAATTAATGGTTTTGTTTGTTTTCTTTTTTTTCTTCTAGAAGTTTTGTTACCTTTTGGTGAGTGCTTCAACGTATACCTTCATGATGATGTGGGAATACAGTCATTATCTCCTGTTTGTCCAGGCTGTTTCTCTTTTCCTACTAGACAGCTTTGCTCTGGCACAGACAGAGAAGGTATTAGAACTCTTCAACCTACTAATAGTTGGCACCTCAGAGGTGCCTGCCTTGCATACTGCTCAGGAGCTCTAAAAGGTTCAGACTGAGCAATGACTTGAGAGTCTTGCAGGCTGCATCCAGATGAAGTGCATGTCATGTCCATCAGAGGCATAAAATGGTTTTAAACTCACTCTCTTCTCAACTACTGTGTTTGGGACAGCTTTCCTAACAAAAGAGTCGGAAGCTGAACAATGTTTCTGAGATCTGAAACACCCTTGGAGAGCTGAAAGAGTGATGAATGACACTCAGTCATGCATCCTACTTGGCCTAGCTGCCTCCTTTTTTCTTTGCCCTATTCATGCTAGGGTGTGGCTGACCAAAAAACTAATGTTGTCTCTGTGCAGTTAAGTGGCTCATTTTTGACCCTGAATGGCCTGCCCTATACTGATTTAGACAATAAATAGGCTAGACAGATGCTGAAGGCCAGTTGATTTTTTTCAGTACAAAAGTATTTGTATTTATTCTGCAAAATGCTTCCTCAATGTTACAACAATCAGGCCTTTTTCCCCTGCCTGTTGCAATGGTATAGGTGCCACTTTGTACATGTGTGCCTCCTGGTTTTCCCTTTCAAACTGTGTGCAACTCTGATTTGTCGTCTCTTCTTTCAGTTGCTTTTTTCCCAGCTCCTCAGCTGTGGGAAATGTTTGATCTATTTTACTTCAAAGCAGGGCCCTTAAAATGTACAGAAGATGAGTATTTTGGTAAAAGTCTAAAGAATCAAGTGTTGGGGTTTATAAGATCTGCTTATCAGTTAATAAATAATAGAAAGTATCAGTAACAGTCTGTGTATCCTTGAGATACGTTAAGTGAGCAAGTATTGTGGGGGCAAGGAGAGCACATGCTTACACTGATCAACTCCTTCACACAAATGATGTGTTCATACTCTTGCAGGGTGGTTATTGGTTCGTGCTGCATCACAGCGAGGTGTTAAAGAGTCGGGAGGCCTTGTAAAATACTTGTAAAAGTGTCAGTATTTTTACAGCATTCTTGTGAAGTAGTTTTGCACTAGTCACTGAGACTGACCAGGATAATTCTGATGTGAAATACTTTATGGAGCTGAGTGGTGCCCTGCCAGATCAATGAACTGGGGGATAGAGATCCATTAATCCCCTGAGTAACAGCGGAACGGGCTGAGCTATCTGCTGCTCTGAAAAGCAGGGTGGATATTCACTGTAATGTTATTTTATTGTGGTTTATTTTGTTTCTTTAACAGGTGCATGAAGTATACAAAATCTACTTGTTTTCTCTCTTCTTGGGGTACCTTTTGCAGTTTGAAAATTCAGCCTTACTAGTGTCACCATTACTGAGTCTTGTAGCAGCTTTAATGCTCTCTAAATGCCTTCAGGTAACTAGACTATTCTAACTCTGAGTGTAGTATTTGTTACTTAAACAATTGTAAATTGTAAATGATAAGGCATTCTTAAAATATTTTTACAGATGAATATGAAAAGAGGCACATTTATGTCAAGATTGCTGAAAATAGTGTATATTTATTTGGTACTTACAATAACAGTGACACTAAACTTCTTACTAAAGGTAAGATTCCTCTGTAAAATGATTTTAATTGTCAAAATCTAAATGGAAAAATGTTACAGATGTATCTTGGAAAAAACTTTTGAAGTGTTGCTTATCTTATTGATCTGAGAAACAGCATGCACCAGTACAGGTTGGGGGCTGACCTGCTGGAGAGCAGTGTAGGGGAAAGGGACCTGGGGGTCCTGGTAGACAGCAGGATGACCATGAGCCAGCAGTGTGCCCTGGTGGCCAAGAAGGCCAATGGCATCCTGGGGTGCATTAGAAAGGGTGTGGTTAGTCGGTCAAGAGAGGTTCTCCTCCCCCTCTATTCTGCATTGGTGAGACCACATCTGGAATATTGTGTCCAGTTCTGGGCCCCTCAGTTCAAGAAGGACAGGGAACTGCTGGAGAGAGTCCAGCGTAGGGCTACAAAGATGATTAAGGGAGTGGAGCATCTCCCTTATGAGGAAAGGCTGAGGGAGCTGGGTCTCTTTAGCCTGGAGAAAAGGAGACTGAGGGGTGACCTCATCAATGTTTACAAATATGTAAGGGGTGAGTGTCAGGAAGATGGAATTAAGCTTTTTTCAGTGTTGACCTGTGATAGGACAAGGGGTAATGGGTGCAAATTGGAGCATAGGAGGTTCAAGGTGAATATCAGGAAAAATTTTTTTACTGTGAGGGTGACGGAGCACTGCAACAGGCTGCCCAGAGAGGGTGTGGAGACTCCTTCACTGGAGTCACTTAAAACCTGCCTGGACACCTTCCTGTGTGATGTACTCTAGGTGGTCCTGCTCTGGCAGGGGGGTTGGACTAGATGACCTTCCAACCCCTATGATTCTATGAGAGTTCATAGCTTAATTCATAGCAAATTGGAGTACTAAAAATTAAATAATTTTGTATCTATACAAAAAGTCTTCAACTCAAGCAGCTGTATGTTGGGTTTTTTTGGTCTTTCAGGTTGATTTTAAAGCATAGTATAGAAATATTCTTTAGATCACACTGTAGCTATTTCATAAATGTGGGTTTTATTATAACTTGGATGGCCTCTGCAAGCTGGTCTGAGTGTTAAAACAATATTCTTGTGCATGGAAGAGACTAGTTGCCAGGAACAGGTATAAGTAGTCTCAGGGTAAATGTTAATTTTCAATTGAATTCCAACCAGAACATTGGAGTAGAGACCTTCATGTAGTGCAGGAGCTGGCTAGGGGTTGAGATTATGCAACGGGATTTTAGCCTCGTCTTGTATTTTGATTAGCAACTCCCTGTTTCTGGCTTTAGTCTTTTACATAATTTATTGTGCTTTTCCTCTGTGTTGAAAATTGACCCTGGCTGTGTTAATTAACAGTGTTGACTTAAAAAATAAAGAAGTTAGTGAACCCTAAACAGTTTGAGAGGATGTTCAGATCTGATAGTTTTCTTGAGCCATTCAGACTGGCTAGCCTTGCTGGACTTCCAGGAAAATAAAACCTAACCTTGAAAAATATGACTTAAATTCCGTAGACAGTACACAGAACTTTAGGCTGCTGAATCTATGTGAAGATTACGAATGCCCATAACTTCTGCTAGGCTGCAGTCCTGTTGTTTAGTGGAGCCAAACACAATGTCCTTTGGCTTGCTTGAGGGTTTATAAACTTCGGTCTGTTTTTCGTGATGCTTTTTGCACTGCTCAGTAGTCCTTTGTCAACTTATTGACAGCTTTTCATTTGCCCTCCTGTTGGGGTACATGAACAAAATGAAGGCTACAGTACTCTCAAGGAAACCCTAAAGACAGCTTTATTTAAATGAAGATTTACAATACTGTACCTGTGCCTTAATTGGCACACTTAATCCGATTTGGTAGTTTTAACTCAGTCTTGAATAGTTGATTGTTCCCTGCCATTTTGTAATCTGAGTGAAGCAAAAGCTGCTTCTGCCACTTGGTAATACTTTTCTCTGCTAAATTAATTTTCAGATGTTTGTTCCTCATAAAGAAAATGAGCATTTGCTGAAGTTCATTGAAGTAAAACTTGGCTTGAACACAACTAAGTAAGTTTTTTCATTCTTTACACTTCCTAAGACACCAGAACATCTGAAACTGCTCTTTGAGAAGTGTAAAATTTCAGTGGCCTGTGAGAATTTTATAGAGGAGCTGGGGAAACAGTTTCTGTTGGTCACGTGGTTTTAAGATGGAATTAAAAAAAAATGCATAAATAGAATTTACTTAGGATTTTGAAGTTTCTGAGGCACCTCAATATTTTTCATACCTTGGGGTGAAAGCATTTAATGGATTTTTGTTTTCCTTTGATGTTGAAGAGCAAAAACTTTCTGTGCCTTGTCTAGTGTTTCTAATAAGACTTAAAAACAAATAAGGTGACAGTGGTGTTACTAACTTCTTATAGCCTGGAAGAGAAAGGGCTCTGAAAAAAGTAATGAACTATTGACACTATCTCAAAACAGGGTTTATTTTTAGTATTTTAAGAGTAACACTACCCACTCCACCCAAAAAAAAAAAGCCAAACTGGATGTTTTGGAAGAAATTAGGACAAGGGACAACTTGAAAGTCAAAGGGAATTGTGATTCTAATACTGTTCACATCTGTAAAAGAGTTGAATGTTGGTCTACAAGAAGATGATGTCATGGCTACAGATTTTCTGGAAAACTTCAAGTGGAGTATTCATAAGGATTGAGACACCTCCTGGACCCAAGCCAAGACTTGGAATTCTGTGCAGGAATCGGGACTATCTCCTGGGAGCTGCATCTAACAAAACTGCTTCATAGACTTTCAGGGGAAGAAGTGGAAAATGACATCACACATAATTGAAATTGTTGGGAAATTTTTGGAAGACAAGGTATAATGACATTGCCTAAGATGCATTAACACACACCTAAATGATGTTAAATGTTTTGCGAGAACAGAGAGGACTGCCTCTGATCAGGATTTCAGAGTAGTCAGCTATGAGGTATTACGGATTCAATTTTTTCCCCTGGGGACTTGCTACGTATTACTTTCCAGACTGTCAGAATCTTCCATGAAGCCAGTGACTGAGACAAGCTGGGTGCAACTACACCTAGAAACTTGTGTAACTGTGGGTTGAAATTGGGAATTGCAGCACAAGAGGTTCAAGATCTGTAATTTAAGGCCAGTTTGGACATGCCTAGCTCTTAATCTTTAAACTGATTCTGTCTAATTGAAAGTGTTCCAGTTCTCTAGTTTTCCCTTAGAGGAAAAGAAAAAGAAAAGAGGGAAGAAAGCAAAACAAAATAAGACAAGAATGCATTCATGGTATCACACGCTGCACCAGCAGTTCCAGTTGAGAATACCCACTCATAGTGCTTCTTGGCAGGGTATATAAACTTCCTGCTCATTAATTGAGAAAGAAGAATGATCAAGTGGATTTGGCCACAGAACTAGAATTTCAGCATTAAGGATTCTGTTCTTGGCAGTGGCTTGGGCTTGGTTTTGATCTCAGATGACCACTTTCCTTCCTTCATGTCCCTGTTTGGAATGAGGACAAACACACCTTCTTGCACCAATCTCTCTAAAATCTTAATCCACTGTGACAACAAAGTGCTTTGTCGTCCCCATAACAGAGCTACGTGGGCAGTTGGGTTTTTGTGGTATGAGAGAGTCGTAGTCTGGTCTCTTCAGATCAGATTCTTTATTGGAAGTTAAACTTTTGAGAGTTACTCTAAAGAGTAGTTGCAAAGCGGTTTCTAGTGGTAAAAAGGTTTCAATGGCAAATTTCAAATACTCTTCTATGACATGAACAGGTTAAAGTGATTGGTTGTGTGCTGGGTTGTGTTTTTTTTTTTTTTTTCTAATCTTTGTCATTGTTTTAATGTAATTGTTTTTAATGTTTTTGCCTTACTAGGAATTTTACAATGAATTGGCTCCTTTGTCAAGAATCTCTTCAGGCACCCTCCCAAGACTTTTTTCTGCGACTAACACAGTCATCACTGTTGCCTTTCTATATTTTAGTATTGGTTATCTGCCTTTTTTCTGTAACTCAGGTTATTTTTAGAAGATTTTGGTAAGTAACTTATTTATACTGAAACATATGAAGTTAAAAATATTTTTGGATGTCTGAATGGTCATCACATTTATTGCTCCAAAGTTTGTTGCACCATTGAACTTGCCAGGGTGTAACCACCAGTGGAAATGTCCACCAGGGGTTCCTAAAGAAAGTCCTTCAGTGAGGAGCTTCTTGGGCATCCCTCCAGTCAGGACAGGGAGTTGTCATTGATTTGTTTCCCCATAGGTGCAATTTCTGCAGAGCTCTGGCTAATGTTTTGTGAAACTTTTATGTCTCTTGGGAGATGTTTTGTCTGTTTGCCTTTCCAACAGTAAGCTTACCTCATTGATGCTAGAAAATTTGCTTCTCTGTTTTGAATTTTTTTTTTTTTTAACTATGAAGAATGAAATGAGTGGAGTTGAGAGGATTTCAGATTTTGAATGCTTCACTTGGGTGGGATTTTTTTTTTTTACTCTGGTTTACTGTGATAATGTCCATCAGCCTTTGCTGCTCAGAACAGAGCTGAAGTAAAACTGAACCTATTTTTAGTTTCACAGTGATTCACAGTTCCCTTGAGAGAAGGGGTAGAGGAGCTCTCTGTTTACAGACTAAAAATAACAGCACTGTAGGTGCTAGTGACACTTGTCTTGGAAACTCAATGGATAGGAAATTCTCTCTTGTGGAAGATGAATGGTGTAACTACTCAATCATTAGGGCAGATTTCTCACTTGTCTGCAGCAAAAAGCAACAGATTTTTCTTTTCAAGAACCAACATTTCTAATAGATAAAGATTATACTGCTATAAATGAAAATATTTGTCAGATTGGATGTATGACAGTATACTCAAAACAATGAAACAAGCTTCTGTTTTTTTGCTAGTGGCTGAAGTAGCTATTTCCTACTTTATATTGAGCAGTGACTCCAGTATGTCCCAACAGCTTTGTAAAGAATAGCCTAAAATAAACCTTTTCCCCTCTCCCAATTTAATTTTTTTTTCTTTTTAATTTTGAAGTGGTTAATAATCTCAAATAATTTCCATTTGTCATGAGGAAGCTAATTATAGAATTGTAACATAAAATCATCATGGTAGAATAAAACGTTACTTGTTGTGTGCCTTGCTATCTCTTTTGTAGAAAAACATTTGTGGTAGGATTTTGGTTATGATTTTTGTTTATAATATACTACTAGAGTGTATAATAATGTGACTAAAAACATGGGTTTGTTATCTTGCTTTGTCATAAAATGTTGTACACGTTCCATACACAATTATCATCATACAGATTCCATAATTCTTCACCAAGCTAAAGATAGGAAGAAACTTAGAGAGCATGAACAGCATGCTTCATCTAAACATTTGCAGATGGTGCACGCTCCTAAATTACGCTGTCTGTTGGTGCTGAATTACATTTAAATAGGATTTATGGTCATAGGCAGTGCTCCCATAGTTTTAATTCACAGAAATTGCTCCAGAGAGGTTGCAATCTTAAAGTAAGGGACAGCAAGTACTGACTGACAGATCATTAGATTAAGTACAAAAAACAAATAAGCAATGCAACAGTGTGGTATGATATGACACAGAATGATCTCAGTGTATTGCTGACTTAATGGTCATAGAAGTATTTTTATTGGCATGTTTGCCTGAAATAATGTCTGAGTTAAGTGATGTCTCATTTTCTCCAGCTGCAGTGGTGAACCACTGAAAGAGACAATTAAACTTGAGGATGGTCGAATTGGAGAGAGGCCAGAAATAGTTTATCATGTAATTCACACAATTTTGCTTGGTTGTCTAGCGATGTGTTTGGAAGGGTAAGTCTGATTTTAATGTACCTCTTTTGAAAGCAATAGAGAGTTCCTCACTGGATATGATGCACCATTCATCCCTTTGAAATTCGGCCCTTTTCAGAAATGTGTTTGGCATATAGTGGTACTAGTTAACAGGGGAGAGAGCAAAGATCATTTTGACTATAAATTGGATACAGATATATGATGAATCGTGCTTAGTCTCCCTAATGTGTTTTCCAAGCTTTTAATGCAGCCAAAATCCAAGACATGAAAATTTTAATCACTTTCTTTATGGTATTCACATGCTGTTATTCTTCTAATATTGTATTCTAGCAAGATCTTGTGTAGTGTTTTGATGAACAGTGTATGTTCTGGAATACTGAGACATGGAAGATTTCTTATCAATCTTGTGTCTCAGCTAGCATGAGGTTCACCTATACCTGTTAAAGCAGTAGCAAAACTGTTTTCAAAGGTATTGTGTTAGTCCTTAAAGCTACAGAAGCTAATGTTTGGAAGATGTTATGATTCTATCTTTGGCTCTTAGCTAACTCAGTTTGAAGGTGGCAGGCCTGTGTTTGCTTTACGCTCATTGTCCTAAAACCTGAATATTCGCAAAGTCTTAGTGAGCAGACTGTTGTCTTACCATGTAGTTTTTCTGACTTGTTTAGTTATCCTTCAGAGGCAGGCAATATTAGCGAATCATAAATTGCTTATTAAATATTTTCCTTTCTTCAGGTATCCCCTTAGATTACAGGTGTTTTTTCCTTACAGCTTTGCTGAATAGCTGCTTTTTATCCTTGCTTGGCTGGGAAACTGCAACAGCCGAGTGACTTTACTAGTCTCTGTTTTTCTTTCGTCCTCCCCTGAACTCTGAAGGACTTTGTCTTTTACCTTGGATCTTGCTCCTACATCTTGCAGCAGATGATCAGGTGCCTGCTCTTCTGCTAGAGATTTCCTTTGTTTACCCCTCAGTGTCATCAAACATATCTCAGATTGCTTGAACATCCAGACTGTGTTTGACATTATAAAAATATTCAGATTTTTTAAAAATAGCTTGAGTGCAGATGCATGTGCAGAGTCCCAAGTGAGTTGCTGCCATGTTTTTCAGAATGAAGTACCTATGGACGCCTTATGTGTGCATGCTTGCTGCATTTGGTGTGTGCTCCCCTGAGCTTTGGATGACGCTGTTCAAGTGGCTTCGACTGAAAGCTGTGCACCCCATATTGCTGGTGAGTTGCTGGTGCCAGTGTTTTGGGAATTGCAGCTAGCCAGCATGTGACTTTTCAGACAACTATTACCTAAGCCTTTAGAAGAACTCATTAAAAGAGCGTATAGTTCTGTGAGCAGTGGATCTCATAGTCTGCTTTTTCTGTGGCTTTTATTCTTAATATATCACGCTTTTCATACTTGGCAATAAAGTTGTGTCCACATAACAGCCTTTCCTCATAAGAAACGGAGCTGGCTTAATCTCTGAAAGCATCAGTGTAAGCCTTGTCTTACTAGGAAGTGAGGCTAAAAATGTGGTAGTTTGGTGTATTTAATTGCTGAGAATAAAACTGCTTCATAAGCAAAGGTGAGTGGAATTTGTGTAAGATTTGGTCATGTCTGGGCATTATAGAGAAGTGTTGCAGCTGAAGATGAGCTTGTGCTACACTGCAGACAATGCCCTCCACTTCCAACTCCAGCTTTATTCTTGATATGCCAAGAGTTGTTTTGTGCAGTTTTTAGCAGTCTTCTGCATTTGCTTTATTAATTAAATAAGGGTAGGATATTACTTACTTTAATTTCAAGAGGCATATAGAAATAAATATTTTATACTTAAGAGCTTCTCTATGTCACTAGTAAAAATGCCATACACTGTTATATCAGAAACATTGACAGTGTTCTGCCAGTCAAAGAGCAACAATAGCTTCATGTACACAGCATTTTTATGTACCTCATGCTTTATATAGAAATAAAGAAATGCTATATATATGTAGCTATATAGACCTGCTTTTTGACTATTAAATAGATGTGTTAATAGCTTATTATTCCTTACCAAATGTTTCCTGTACCATGTGAGCTATTTTCTTCTTTTTGCAAAATAAAGTTTATGTCCACTAGAATGATGGTGTACGGAAGAATGGGTTTTGCATATAAATATTGTTAATCTGAACAAAACCATCAACGAGGTCAGAGGTTTGAAATACTTATTTCATATTTTTTTCTTTTCTCAGATTATCTCATTGCCTTTATGTGAGGTGTTTACCTTCCGTCTGTTGCCTACATCATGTGCACATTGTGTCATTGTTATTTGAGTAGTAATTAACCATCCCAAATACTGATTGAAAGTTATTATGGGTCAGATAAATTAATCCATGCTAAATTAGGCAAATTCTTGTTTGCAAGGTGTTTTTTGCGTGGCAGAAAACCATGGAGTTTCACCACTTACTGTCCCTCTGAGGTTTCAGGCATAAATGTAGCTGACTGTACAAGCAAAATCAACAGACAGCCAGAGTTGGAGAGTAGAGAACAGTGCATAATCCATTTCTTCTAACGTGTATTTCTAGGCTCTTATTCTGAGCATGGCAGTTCCCACAATAATTGGGTTCAGCTTGTGGAAGGAGGTAAGAAAAGTACCTTTGTGGTTTTTGTTTTGTATGTAGGCACAATCTGAGTCAAAATTATGAGCAAATATAAGAAATGTACTTGGTGAAATGAAATGCTGAGTATGTATTCATCATATGTAATTTTGTGGATGGTACCCAGCTGGGAGGTGTAGTTGATGTGCCAGAGGGATGGGATGCAATCCAGAGGGACCTGGACAGGCTGGAGAGGTGGGCTCAGGTGAACCTCATGAGGTTCAACAAGGCTAAGTGCAGAGTCCTGCACTTGGGCTGGGGTAACCAGCACTATCAGTACAGGCTGGGAGAGGATATACTGGAGATCAGTCCTGTGGAAAGGGACTTGGGAGTGCTGGTGGATGAAAAACTGGACATGAGCCACCAATGTGTGCCCGCAGCCCAGAAGGTAAATCACATCCTGGGCTGCGTCAAAAGAAACGTGGCCAGCAGATGGAGAGAGGTGATCCTGCCCCTCTACTCTGGCCTGGAGAGACATCACCTGGGGTCTGGGGTCCAGCTCTGGAGCCCCCAGTACAAGAATGATGTAGACATATTGGAGCGAGTCCAGAGGAGGGCCACCAAAATTATCAGGGGAATGGAGCAACTCTCCTATGAGGACAGGCTGAGGGAGTTGGGGTTGTTCAGCCTGGAGAAGAGGAGGCTCCGGGGCAACCTTACAGCAACCTTCCAGTACCTGAAGGGGCCTGCATGAAAGCAGGGGAGGGACTATTCACAAAGGCTTGTAATGATGGGACAAGGAGTAATGGTTTTACACTAGGAAAGGATAGATTTAGACTGGATATTAGAAAAAAGTTATTTAATATAAGGATGATAGATCACTGGAATGGGCTGCCCAGAGAGGTGGTGGAAGCCTCGTCCCTGGAATCATTCAGGGTCAGGCTTGATGAGGCTCTGAGCAACGTGACGTAGGTAGAGATGTCCCTGCTTGTGTAGGGAGGTTGGACCAGATGACCTCTAGAGATCCCTTCCAGCCTAAAACATTCTATGATTGTATGAAATAAAAGCTGCCATCCGCTGAAAGTATGTTTTGTTTTGCTTTTAAAGAAAACTTTTTACATTTCTCAATACTGAGTATTTGACAGTTTTGTTAATGATTGCTTATTGTAATTAAGATGTGTTTAAATTTCACTGAAAACTTTATTATATTCAGATATTATGCTTTAGATAAGTAAACTGACTCAAAAAGAAAATACTGCCAAATAAAAGCTCAGGTTATTGCGAACTGTGTTGCCCTGATCTTGATTTTTAGCGAGAGGGAGTGAAATTAGATGAAACTAAAATTAGGGGAGGCCATGTGCAGATAATCCGCTTGAAAAGCTCCCATTAAATTATAGAATCATAGAATCAT
>NW_008621953.1:0-42980 GCF_000691845.1 Merops nubicus
CGGCACAGGCGCCCGCCCTCGCCCTCTGCCATTACAGCGACCTGTCGAACAACAACGACTTCTACGTGCTCTAGCCAAGAACTGCTGGGCTGGCAAAGCAAACCCACGCCAGCCTTGCCCGAGATACTTTTCTTTTATCACGGGCTGATGCTCTGTGGTTCACCATCAGCCCCATGTTGGCACGAAGAACTGCAGCAATGTCGCCCGTGTTGGTGATCTCAGCCAGGGACCTGCAGCCACAGACAGAGCAGGGGCTGGGGGCTGCCTGCCCAGGGCCTTTTGCTTAACTGAAACTGCAAAGTGAAGCTGAAAATGTGTTTCTCTGGCATTGTTTTTCCCCAGCTGTGGCCATGTTTGCTGCAGGGCTGCTGCTGGGGTTGGGTGTGGGGGGGCAGATCCTCAGCTGGGAGCCGGGGGGTTGGGAGAGGGGTGAAGATGTGCTCCTGGCAGTAACCTCTGGAGAAAGGGGATCAAACCGGCATTTTTTTCAAAAGAAAAACTTTGCTAATGCAGGCAACAGGAGCCCCTGCCAGTGCAGGAGTGTGTGGTGCAGTATGGTGCGTTATCCACTGTGGTTTAAAGAACTTGGTCAAAAGTTTTAAGACACATCCCTTCTCTTGAAATAAAACTGATTTCTTTCACCTACTTTTGTTACAAGTTCCATGGGAACTGGTAAATTCTGGAGCCTCAGTCACCAGGCAGTGTGTGGAGAGAGCACCAATCTCTCCTTGCCCAAGCTGGCTGAGGTCCTCTCCTGTTCCAAATGCTTCCAGTGGGCTCCCAGGTTCCATCCCTCTCCCGACTTTGCCATATGATGAATTTGTTCTGTCAGTTGCATGGCCTTTCACTCAGCAAGACAGAAAACCATTACAAATCTAGGTAAATATAATTTTAAAAATTCTCCAAGTAGTCAATGAGCTCAGGGATAGGAGCAAGACCTAAAACACTCATAGAAAACCTCAGGCACTGATGGGTCAAAACTCAACCACACTTCATTAAATAACTGAAAGAGCCTTTGAAGAGTCTCCCTGGAGCTGCTGTTTCATGAGCAGGTTGAGCTGGCTGTCAGCAGTGTTTCCCACTCTTCATCCACAATGAAAAATTCATTTGCCTCGTGTTTTTTGTAATGAATTCTCTCCCCACTGAGGAAGGGTGCTAATTCTGGGAGTCAGGTGCTTGCCTTTAGCTGCTGCTCATACACTCCTGACCAGGCAATACACTGCCTTTATTTTCTTTCCCAGAAATAAAAAAAGAGTCTCCTTCACCACTCGAGTCAATCTAGGTGTTGCCTCTCAGGCTGTCAAGTAATTATTTTTCTTTCTTTTGCTTTGGCAATATGAATTGAGCCCTTGGGGTACAGGGTCTGTGGCCCTCAGGACAGACCCATATCTGATATCCCGAGGTGCAACCCTAGTGAAATTGCTGGAGCTTTCAGGAAGGAAGGAGCCACGTCTCACCTATTTTAATAGTGCTGGAGCCCAGTAACAGTTCACACCTTGCTTTCTTTCCTCAGCAGCCCCTCTTCTCCAATATTGCCCCGACTTTTTCAATCGTCTCTTGAGGTTGAGCACAGCTACAGCTCTGCCATTACAAGTCTCTGTGAGCTGAATCCTAACAGCCCTGCTGCAACAGAACAAGAAAATAGTAACCAGAAAACCTGGTGCTGAGTCAATCTAAATGAAATAAGGGCAACCCCCCCCTACCAGCTCACAGAAATTAGAAATTCAAACTCTAGAGAACTCTCCAGCTGTGGATTTCTCTGTAATTTCAAGCAGACACATTGTGAATGCCTCCGAATGGTTTGTCCATACGTGGCCATTCTCAGTGATCAAAGGGGAGGAGCAGGAATGAGATATTTGGAAAGCAAGCTGATAAATTGCAGAATGCTTCATGAGAAGTAATGAGAATATCATTAAATGGTTACATGGTTCCAGTTGCTTATAGCTAGACGTGGGATAGTACTGTCAATGAGTCTGGTAGAGGTGAATATATGAGCTAGAAAACACAAATAATTTGCAATTTGGCAACTTCCAGAGTCAGCACATTTGTCATTTGCTGGTATTTAAATAGCTTTTATTTTATTTTATCTTTGGAGTGTCTCAGCAGGGCACAGGGACTGAACTCTAGAACCAATTTCAGTTGTTTTTGGGGGTATTTCCAAGCAACATCCAAAGCATATTCTTGGAAATGCCCCAAACCAGCACAAGATTCTGCTTTAAGACCAGATCCAGCTCTTTTCACAGGGTTCGAATTCTGCCCTCTAAAAATCAGTTAAAGTCTATTCCTGTCCTCTCTGACACTGACTGGTGCAGCTGGACTGTAGTCACTCCTCTCCTCTCTAGCATGCATGTATTTGTCAGTCGTATACAAAAATACAATGAAAATCCGAAGTTAACAGTCAGTACAATATCACCCACCCAGTCCTCTCAAGAGAACTGTTCAGAGGAGAGTAGAGCTAGTATATATATGGAGATTTTCTACCATTTCCTAACATAAACACACTCATATAACCTTGTGTATCCTATCTATGGTATGTGATGGCACATGGCTACCAGGTCATAATGTGCAGAGCCATGAACACAATATTTCCACTGTTACCTAGAAGTTCTTAATCTGTGATAGGCTGGTGGTGTCACAAAGACACTGAACAGAGCTAGATAGGCAGTTAGGGAATACAGACAAGTCACTTAGTCCATCTCAACATCAGTTTGTCTTCACTTTAGTGACTGCAAAGCTCTGGTACCCAGGTGTCTCCCTGACAAGTTGCACTGGACATACCAAGAACGGGCTGCTCCTCACATCTGAAATGTTGGATGAATCACTAACCTGGAAGAACTTATACAAATTCTCTTCTTAACATCAGCAAGAATTTTGTTCTCATCTATCACACTAGATGTTGATTTTAGAGTATCTGATCTATGTGTATTTATAGCAGACATTTTCCCAAAAAATGACAAGTCCATGAAGGAACAGACAGATGCCAAAAATACAGGAGAAAAGACACTTCAACCCTTAATGTTTGCTCTATTTCTTTTTTCTCCTACCGTTGGTCTACCACAAATCTCTGAAGGGCAGCATCATCTTTTGAATGATGTCTGGTCAATGTGACACACCAGGTATAGGGTAAAACCCAAAGCCACAGGAAGCAGACAAGGGAAGACCATGTGAGGATATGGTAGAGGGTGAAGCCTGAGGGGCATAGGTGCTCCCTGCTCATCACTCAGGCACTTGGCCTCACACGACACCTGGGAAAATGTGGTGCTGCTCTGGAAATTCATGAGTTAAAACACTGTGCTGGAGTAGGGAGGGACACTAATGAATGACCCTGTAGCTGCCTGCCCAAATCCATATGAAAGAAGCAAGGTCTGACTCTTGTTCATGTGGTTATTCTCTTGTTCATGTAGTTACTCATGCTATGTACCGTTACTGGTCAGGCTGGGGAGAGGCTGCGGCTCTAAAAAGACATAATAAATGCACCACTCAGACCCATTTTGCAAAGATGTTAATGAGACACATAAATGTTACAGAATGGTTTGTAGAAGAATTTAACTTTAATTCTTCATAATACCAGACATGGTTATGGCCAGACATCAGGGGACATGACGTGTACACTGATATGCCTGTAATCAGGCTAATCATTTGTACTTTATCAAAACGTATCTGCCACAAAGGCATTTGGCTTGAAAAATATCAAAGAGTTTTCCAACTCATCAGTAATTGTTCAAGTGAATAATCAGCCTCACCCTTAATATCATCCCTGATTGTTGTTTTGCTGGTTTGTGCTTCCAGACAGGATTCATGCTCTACCTTCCTCTCTGCTGCTGCAGTGAAGAGACTTCCCAGGGATTTTTCTGTCCATGGGGGCATTTGCACACTGTTGCCACATCATATGGTATTGCATTGCCCATCAGAGGCTTCTTCTCAAGCTTTCCAAAAGGTTTTCTTCCTTTTCTGTGCTGTTTGATCATTTTCAGACCTCTGGTAGCAGAGACGTCTCCTGTTGCCTGGGCTGTGCAAGGAGGTGAAGTCCCTGACCCAGGGTTATTCACTGCTTCCCACCAGCTCCTTCCTTCATGCCACCATATCTCAGTGGGAAACCAGACTTCACTGCTCAACCACTCCAACACCTTTTCCAAGGAGGTGTTATGGTTGAGGTGCCCCCTGGCATTCCATCAGTATAATCTTAGATGGATTTTTTTGTTATGCTGCACTGGATTTGCTTGGGGCCAGTTCATCAGGCAAGCCAGATCACGTTGCATGCTTGGTGAAGTGGAAAATAGCAATGACAGACAATCTTTGTGCCATCTGCCACGGTTATTAGCAAATGATGTTTTATTTATCTCCAGATCAGCCATGAAGACACTGACTCCTATTAGAAACACGTTCAATGACAAGTTCTCATCTTTTGAGATCTATAGGTTAATGGAAAGAATCAAAAACCTGCTGTTAATGTGCACAGGGTGATGCCTACAAAATAGTACAACATCTATGTACCCACAGTTACCAGCTAAGCTGGAGATACTATTGATGGAAAAAGGTCATTTGGGAATATCTGCTCCCATCAAGCCATGTTCACTGCCTACTAATTAATTATACTGACACCTTGAAATTCCATATGAAGGCAATTCCATATTGACCAATATGGGAATGAGCCTTCAGTGATCCATACAGATTCACAAAAAACTTGAGTTTCCCATTTACAGGAAATCCCATTGTTTTGGGCTTTTTTCCTCCTCTCCTGTCATCAAACCAAACAGAAACAGCACAAGATTATGTAACAATATATATTCATAGCAAATGGATTCCCACTTTAACTTCCATTTTCTTTAACATAAACATGTTCTGAAAAGTTTTTAAACTAAGCTCAAAATGTGTTACACTGAGAGTGTCAAAAACACGTTGGTATTTCACTTCTGTTTTGCTTACAGCATGGTTTGTTAAGACTATTCGTTTTGAAAACATTTCACCTTAAATGAAACCAGCATTTTCCTTTGAAAACCAATTTCCATTGTAAACACACCATCAGATCTGCAATGGTTAGCAAACTTGCTCTGTTCTGCATATTGGCCCACCAGTCTCAGTACTTGCAGTTTCCAAATCTTCTAAGATTTATTTAAAAATTAAGTCAGTGATGCCACGAGTTCCTCAACCAATCCTTCAGCAACTGAAAAGCCTCCAAGTGCATTCTTTCAGCTAGCTGGAAAAAAAAAATCACCATGTTTGCATATCAAATCATATCAGCTACTCAAATCTCACTCCTGTTTGTGTATCAGGTCCAAGAATTTGGCTGTGGATAACGCGTTACTACCTCTTTTCTCCTGTATATTGCCAACTCAAATGGAGATGTCTCTGCAGACGGTAATCTGTGCCTTCTGCTTTGCTCACACTCACTCAATGCACACTGTTAAGAGTGAAAGAAAATTCTGCTCCATTCATGCTTACATTTTATTTGCATGCTCCTTTCTGGAGGCAGGCAAGAGTAACATCTATCATTTTGTTTCATATCTCTGCCTCAAAAACATCTGCTCAACTTGTGGTGATGCACGAGAGAGCAGCTGCTTGCTCCCATTCAGTATCAGCCTCACTGGCTCACGTTCAGTTACGTGCATTTAACATCCTTATGGAGTCAGGTAGCATTTCAAACTCAGTCACTATACCCTTCAGGTTTGCACACATGAAAAAAACAAAACAAAACAACAACAAATATCCATCTGTTGTCCCCTAATAGCCACATCTATTTTATCTGGTTTCATCCACTCCAGCATCACAATCCTGCCAGAGTCTTGGTTCACCTGACCGACAGTAAATGCTCAGTTGGTCTACTTTTGCCCAGTATTTGGCACAAAGCTGGACCTGAAAGGAGAGGGCATCTAGGCTACATCAACACCTAGCTACTACTCAGCTACTCAAGTAACCATCAGGCCCATATAGGGATGGTCTGTTAATGCTGGGTGATAGTTTTCTGCTTGCTTGGCTTTGTGCTCCCTTTTCCCTTGAGATCTCCAAGGATATAGTTTAATAAATGTAAACAGTGTCAGCAGAATCCATTCATTTCACTCTAATTTTAAGTATTCATTATTGCTTCTTTTTGGACGTATGGAAATAGACCCAAGTAACGGGACTAAGTTAACCTTTTCCCTGGGGATACCTTGCACCTCTGTTTTGCTTTGTTCTTATCAGTGAGCCAGAGCTCTCCCACACATCCCCTCTCACCCCTGCCAAGCTCCTACGTACAGAAATCGTTGGGAAGATGCCCAGAGCTCACTCCAAACCTAACACTTTGCTCACTCCAGATCAAACATTTGCAATTACTCTTACATGACTTTTATGCCAAGGGAGGACTCAAGGTCAGCACCTCATAATCTAAATCAAGGTGATTTAGCTTCATGTCCTCATTTCTCATTTAGATACCCCTCTTTCTTGCTGTCTGTATCTGAAGCTGCCTGATAATCATTGTCACACACATGAATAGCATCCAAATATTTCCAGCTGCTCTGCACACCAGCCTGACTATCAAAGGGAGACAGACCTGGCAGGTGGCTGAGGCTTGCAGTCTGGCTCTCCTCCAGCCTACCTGCTTGCTTTCTTTCTTTCCCTTATTCCTCACTGAAATAGAGCAGCTTGCCTCCTGCCCTTATGCCCCTCTGCTATAACAGCATCTGGACAATTCAGTTTCTAGTATATTCTTTCTCTCCGTCTCCAATGGGTGAGGAAGTGTGTGCCAGGTGCTACACAGATGTCAGGAGATGCCTTCTGCTCTAAAGAGGCTCTGCTCTTATTTTGTGCAATCCCAGCTGCCTTACACAGCTCAACACTAAATTTCCTAAAGGTACACTAAGTCTCCTCAGTTTGACCCTGCATACAGTGAAGTGGTCAACACAACAGATGCTTTTGAGCAGTGACTTCATCAGCAAGAGTGATCCAAATTCGTGTGCAGGCGCCCGTCTGCCAGTTAGCAGCGTAATGCTGGAGCATCCAGATCCAGGCAGCCTGCAGGGTGTCACCTCCTGTCACCAGCTCTTTCACTTTGGGGGTAGCTTATATTTAGTTTCTGGCAGGTGATGTTACGAAAGGAGATGAAACAAGGAAAGATGTGGAAGGGAACATAGATCATAATAATTCCGATTTAAAAAAAAAAAAAAAAAAAAGTATTCATCCTGACATTTTCAGTTGTGCTTTTATTTATCATAGAGTTGATTTTTTTTTTTTTTAATACAGTCCTTGGCAGGCAAATAACAGCTCTCATTTATAGTACTTCAGAGTGAAACTGTGACTACTCATTTCACGGACTAAAGGTAACCCTTATTATTCTTTGTTTAGGCAACGCTTTTACAGAAACACTAGAATAGGAAGAGCATCTTGCCCAAAAGCAAGCTTTAGGACTATTGTTGAGAATTCACAGCTGCCTGGCTGACACCTTAGCAGCATACCCCATTAGCTGCTGTCACCTTTATCACTCATTTGGGAAAACTACTGCATTATTTGATTTTCATTGCTTTCCTCTCAGATTGGCATTTGGCCTTTCTTTTTAAATACCATATGCTGTAACCACCCTCCCCTTGTAACTAGGGATAGTTAAAAGCTCTTGCTACCTCTCTCTTTTCCCTGGCTGCAAAAGCAGAGCAGGTAGGATTAATACTACACTAGTTACAGCAATATATCCCTTAATTTTTGAGAGATATCAAGCACCAAATAAGTAAGTAACATTGCTAGCAGGTGGCAGGGAGAATCCTTGCAAAAAGTCTCACCTGCAGCAACTCCTTTACTGCCTCAAGCAACTTCCTTAAGGATCACCCCACTAACTAATCAGTCAGTGCTTATTAATTACATCAGCTTTGCCTGATGAATATAGCTAGACAAGCAGGCACCCACAGAAAGGCCTGAGAAGCAGGGTTGGGTTGAGGTGTATCACCATATGTGTGCTTGGAAGCAGGAGTTGGAAGTGCAGGTGACCAGAGATCACTTTTCCTATGAATCTCTACAGTGAAGTATGACTTACCTCCACTGAGGAAAAAGGCTGAGAAGTGGACACCTGAGTAAGTCCAGGTACCTTACTCTAGATAATTGCCCCAGGTTGCATAGAGACTTCACTGCAGAGCAGAGATATATATTTTTACATCCATTAAGCTTAGTTTGTTTAGTTGAAATACAGCTTCTGCATTGTCTGTGTGGAAACATGGAAGGCAAATGAGCTGATGCTTCCCTGTCACGTTCAAAATGAGCGCCTTTGAGTTTTGGGGGTCTGCGTTCTCTGCACTTGCAGAGCTGACCAGACAACCTTGCTCTTTCCTCTGCATCTTCACATCCTGTTAGGTGCCAAATAGATGCTGTAAGTAGTGAGCTTCATAGCCTTTAGTGCTCTCTCTCCCTCCATGTTTTTTGAAGTTAACCCTTTTTATGAAGCTCCCCTAGCAACATAGCTGTTGCAATGCACAGGCTAGTCTGGACAATTCCAGTCTGGATCAACCCCAACCAATTTCCTCTCCCCATCCCTCCCCATTTACTGCTTCTTCTCTGCTGGCCCATTCGGTTTTGAAGCAACACACAGAATTGACGTTGTGCTTATGACTTACTCTGCACAGAAGTAGTCAGACAATCCATAATGATAAATACATGTGGAATCCATAACCAGGTTGTACTTTTCCCACTGTGCCATCAGCTGTGGATAGTACAGATTAACACACTGGGACCATATCACACCTTTCTGAAGGGGTGTGAAGGAAGTGTGAGTAGGTGATTTTGTCCAGCTCTGCATTTTCAGAGATGTAGATGTTTGGGCTCCTAATGCATGGCTTTATATATGAGAGTGGACAGTTCATTTTTTTTTTTTACCTTGTAGCTGGAGCTTTCTACCAGCTGTGCTTCCCTGGTCATTCTTGCTATGTTTCCAGGGCTGGACAATCATCCACTGAGATTAGTGGTGTTTTCTATAGATGGGATCAGATGGTGCCCTTCAAGTGCAGCCTAAAAGGCAGATTATCCTCACAGGAAATGCAAACAACAGTTTGCACTTCCCTCTGCATTAAGCCCACACCAAAAAGGTCAGTAGATGGCTGGCAGGGGGCCCTTCAGACAGGATGGCAGCACGGGGCTTGGCTGTGGATCATCCTGCTCGGAGCTGGCATCCACCTCTCATGAGCACTGGATTCGTTCACATTTCTACCACAGGATAACACACCTTGCCACTTCAATAAGGCAGCTCTTTTGAGATGTCTTGCTTGCTCTGGATACTCTTGGACGGAGGCGTCAGCTCCTATTGCATTAACATGCGTATCAGGAGTGCTGTGATATTTGCTCTGTGCTCAGGATGGGAGCTCTTCTAGCTTCCCTCACCTACTTCACACACAGATACACACACTTCAAGCTGTCCAGTATAGCTCAAGAGAGTGGAAAGTATTTGCTAAAAATATTTATGCAGCAGTTATTTATGGCCTGGCCCACATCAGCCCTGTGGCAGCCGTTACACAACGCTGCACAAAGAAGCCCTTATCTGGAGGAGCACACAGCCCGTTTTACAGTCCACAAGTTACCAAGAGGAAATCCTACTGACTTTTCAATCAAATTCTAGGAATTTGAGGCCTGGACATTCAATTTAGATGTCAGATCTTGTCAAGCAGACTCTGCCAAGTTGCTCTCTCATGCCTTCCAATTCAAGGGGGGGCTCTGGTAGAGAGGATCAGAAAATGTTGCACCACTTCAAGGCATGGCACCTTTCCCCCAAAATGCTGGAAACAGACAAAGCAGGTCTCCCTAGCTGGAGTTTAGTTCAAGACTAGGATTACTTTCTCTCTCTTCTTGTTGTAGAAAGCATCACAGTAGCCTATGGAAGAGGAAGGAGACTTACCTTTCAGATGACAGTGGGCACTTGGCACAGAAATTGCATCTGGCTTGCAAATGAACTTCACTGCTAGACTACATGGCTAGCTCTAGGTGACTTTGGGCTCTAACGTAGTTATGAGGAGTTTATAAACTCCTTATTTTCTAAAAAAAAGAGGCCCAAAATTCAGTGCAAGGATGATCCAGTTTTCTCTTCTGGGCTGTCTACACCTTCATATAGGCTTTTTGTTTACATTTATGATCTGCAGTGGCCTTGTGGGTGCTGAGCTTTAAAGGTCTGCATTAAAACTTACTTCCTTATGCCTTATGGTGAGGACATGAGAAGTGAGCTTGTGCAGGTAATATACCCTTGATATAATGGCTCTGGTGGGATGCAATAGCACTGGAGGAATGGCAGGAATATTAGTGCTTCCCTGCACAGCTGCTCAGTACCAGTGCCTACAGGTCAGTGGTGGTTAGAGCACAATTCCTCAGCTTATGTGATGGGGAAAAAGCACTGGAAGTCTTACTGCTCTCAAGCTAGGATCACACACACCAGTTTTCCTTTCTCCAGCAGGTCACTTAGCTCAAGGATTCCAGATCGGCTTGACACCCGTGTTTTTCTCAAATCCCTGGTGACAGGTCCTTATCATTTCATTATCCATTCAGTACTAGGGATGAGATGTCCTACAGGGCAGAGCCCCTCTCTGCCCTCTTTTTAAGATAAGCATTACACTTGCCCTTTGCCACTCCTTTGGGACCTCTGCTGTCATCTTTGCCTCCTGAAATGCGATCACTAATGGTTCAGAGGTTTAGTCCAGCTAATTCTTTAAGCACTTCAGGGGGAATTTCAGCAGCCCTCACCAGCTTGAATACATGGAAGTTTTTTAAGTCTGGGTATTTCTTTAAATCATTCCTCCATTATGCGCCTTCAAAGTAACCTATCACCTTACTACAATTAACCATCTTAATTTTTTTGTTAAAATTTACTTGTTTGTAAAAAATAGAACAAAATTAATTTTGAGTACTTAAGCTTTGACAAGTTTTTTTTCCTGTTTGGTCTTTCCCCCCACGAATTAATGGGCCTATAGCATCTTTTGTCACAGCCTGTTCCTTTTTCCATTGCACCTCCATGCCCCTTCTTGTGGATGGCCAGACCAAAGCACTGCCTTCTCAGAACTCTTTGTAGAAAAACAGAAACAAAAAACCTTCAGAGATGGAGAATCAGATGGGATGTACATGCTGATAATATCTGTCTGCTCCTGGGAAAACATTCATGGGACTGCGGGACTTTGTCAGCATCACTTGGGTGCAAGTGGTCAACTCTGAAGGGAGTTTGTGCCTCATGTGTTTGATAATCTTAGGGCTGTTAGATGTGCCTTGGGGAGATCCCAGCCGTGTTTGATCTATCTCTGTATGCTATCTGGGTTCCCCAGATTGAGGAGAACTGCATCCTTAGAGCTCCCACCAAGGAGCCAAAGGAGCTTCATGCTGCTTCAGCTGTGTCCAAGACCCTCTTGCAGCTCTTCAGAGCTGGAATGGCCCAGCAATATCCATGTTTTTGCTGCCGAGGACACATGTCTACGTGAAATGTGCATGAGATAAGCTCATTTAGATACATATATGGGAACTCAGAGGAGGACTGCTTCTGATTAGCCCTTTCTATGGCTTCCTGGCCTTCCTCAGTTGTTCTGTGGGAAAACTATGCAGAAAAGAAATAATACAAAATTATTTTCCTCATGCTTTTTTACTTCTTGCAGCTGTCAAAAAGAACTAAGGAATGTGATCCATGAAAATTGAATGATTGAGCTCTAATCCTCCAGGTCTAAGTCAATCATGAGCTACTAAGATCAACAGCAAACTTAAGTGCAACAAGAAACTAATGTGGAAATGACTATCAAACATCTACAGCTGTGGTTTTCCTTCCTGTGAAGCACTTGGTTATTATCAGAAGCAGGATCTTGAACACTTGGTTATGGAACAGTTACCCTTATGACTCTAAAGGCTCAAAAAAAAACAGGAAGAAAGTTTTAAAAGCCTCAAAACCATTATTTTAGCAAATCAGTATTTTCAGGGTGATCTGATTCTGGAAGGACTGTCTGCATTAGTTTATAGCCCTTGGGGATAGAAAAGCTAAGCATGGACAGGGATCCACATGCACTGTAGCTGGCAGTGAATGCAGCTAAACAGAATTGGCCCACATAAGAGCAGCCCACGTCTTACAGACACCTTCTGGGTGTAACTACTCGTTGTAAAACTAACTTAGGAAGGTCAGTGTCATGCTCAAAACGAGCCCCCCCCCCCTCGACTCGATGCCATCTAGTGGCTTCTGGTGCCAGGAGCTCGTAGACAAGCACAGAACTTGTAGAACGACCCATTTTTGGGAAGTGAGCACTGTAAGTAGTAATTCTTGGAGTCACAGAGTTAAACATCATATGAGCCCGCTCTTAATCATCTGCTGGCATTAATCAAGCCACCAAATCCACGGCAGAGCCCACTACAGACATGGCTCAGCAGGGTTTGGCCAGCTGTAGCCTAGAAAAGGAAGCTATTCATGAAAGTGGATTCTGTGTAAAAAAACCACAGACAAGGAGCACCCTTAGAGGAACGGATGCTAATGTGAACCTCTGGGTATCCAGCACGGATACGAAGTTGCTGTAACTCAGGTTACAGACTTCATGGCTTTCCCAGTTTCTTCCAAATCCTTCTGCAGTAGGTCTAAGTGATTGAACAACCAGAGCCAAACATTTCTCTCCTACCAACAGCTGATGAGATTGATTTGCAGAAAATCCTAATTAAGATAGAGTTCTTAGGTGAAGTTGTAGGTATGGTAATAGCCAAATGAAACATGTTTTGATAACAGCAGCAGAGCAAGTCATCTACTGAAGTTTCTCTTTCATCCATACACTAGTTGGGGTGGACACTGGCATTTATTTATTTATTATAATTTTCTTTGTTGTTATGTTTTTGGGTGTTGTGGGGTTTTTCTTCCACTTACTCTAGTCAGTGGTGTGAGAGAATGGCTTCCAGCCTGCCTGGAATACTCCTGATAATTAGTCTTTGCACCAAAGCTCAAGACTATTTCTGGTCTTAAGTTTTCCAATTTTTTGGTTTTTTTTGAGGGTGGTGGTGGGGTTGTTTGTTTTGTTTAGTGAGTCTTAGTACTTGAAGTGCCTTTCTTAATGTTCTGGTCTGAGGTGGGGATATTTTGTGGTTTTTTTTTTTAGGTTTTGGAGGGGTTTTTTATTTGTTTTTTTGGGGGGGGAGAGGGGTTATAGGTTGGAACTGACCTCTGGAAATCACATAGCCCAGCCCCCCTGCCAAAGTAGGTTTACCTAAGAGCAGGTTGCACAGAAATACATCCAGGTGTGTTTTGAAAGTTTCCAGAGAAAATACTGATATTTTCTTATCAAAACATCTAGACTGAGTTTCTGTAAAAGAGATAGGTCATATATATAAAAAACCCAAAAAGGTATTTTTCATCATGTGATCATAACCCTATTTTCTGAACATAAGAGTTGACTCCATGAGAGTTTCCAAATCAAAATTTGATTTCCTTTCTGTGATACTAAGGTGTCTAACTCCATTTGCTTTCTTTGATTATCTTAGATTTTGGCAAAAGTATCTCTAATTTAGCAAAGCAAGACTGTAATTTTCAAATTTGAAAATATTAGTATTTATTTCTACGTTTAAAGGAAAAGAGCTTTCTATACTGAATTTTCAAAGACTTGGCTTTCCATACATCTCAGAAACTGCAAATGTCTATGTATCTGTTCTCATCCCCCTCTTCACTTGCTGCTGTTTAAACAAAGACTAGTGTTCCTATTTTTCCAACTAAGCGCTCTTTTAATAGTCATTTTACAGAGACCATAGATCACAATGTCTATGGCCCCATAGATCACAAAATATGAGCTCATGTTCTGATAAATTGTCAATTGTTTCCAAAGAGTTTGTAGGCAACACAGCTTTGGAAAGGAATGTGGAGCGACTATTTTTGCTTCCATTATTCATCCATTCCTTTCCCCCCGCCCCCCCCCAAAGAGCCTCTTTTCAGTTCCAAGGCATTTGCAGACTAGAAATAGCATCAGCCCTGGAGGATATTCCTTTACAATTCACTCGGACATTCATTCCCCAGTTTAGGGTGTCTGTTCTCCACTTTTCAGAATAGCATCATCTCCTTCCCTTGCTCCATCCTGTATGCCCCCCAGGCAGCAGTGACCAGGCTTCCATGGGAGAGGGGTACTCTCAATTAGGCCAAACAAAGTCAGTACAACCCCATTGCTTGTCTTCCAGCTGGCAGATGTAGCAGGACACAATTTTAATCAATTGGAATAGATGAAGCAAAATTCCCTGTTTTATGCTTAATAGTCACTAGAGGGCAAAGCAGGTCTCCAAAAGGCAATCCTGCAGAGCAAAGGGAGGTTATCTGGATCTTGCCTTTGGCTCATGAGGCTTTGCTGTGGGGTCCTGTCTGCAGGGAACAGCTGGAGAGTCCCAGCTTGACTGCTGATTTACCTGGTCTGGGACATTGTCAAGTTTGCCCAGAGAGACCAACTCTTATGTGCTTCTAGTTTTGGAATACAGTGTTTTCCTTATAGTCCAGGGTCCATCCAGTCAGGCATCTCTCTACTAGGAGATGCCAAGGGAAAAATATGTTGAGCTGTTTTCCCCAGAAAAGCCTTCTAGCCAACCATAGCTCAGATAATACAGACCTTTGTAGATAACCTGGAGCAGCCTTCTTGATTTTCTGAATGCTTTTTGTACCCCAGTAGTCCTTAGGGATCTGCAGTGCTCTTGCAGAGAAGCCCAGAGTTTGCCTAGGCATTCTGTGAAAAAAATGCCTCATTTTGCCTCTTGTCAACACACTGTCTGGTTGCTTCATACCGTGTGGCCCCATGTTGATATTAGAGGCAGCAAGCTGAAGCCACTATTTCGTCCTCAGCAAAGAAGCTCTGCCATGTTCTTGCTTTTTTTCTTTTTTTTTTTTTTTTCTCTTCTGGGGTGAATATCCCTAATGTATGCAGTGGTTTGGACAGTCATTGTTAGTCATCCTGCACAGCAGATCAGGAATTGCCCCTTTAAGTCAGTGTGAAGCTAAACAAGGAAAAGTTGACTGAAAAGGCAGAAGAGCATACTGGGAGAGCAAAACCTAGAGATGACATTTCCAGGGCCACAGAACATCTTTTTCTTGTCATGGCTGAGTCCTCAATGTACTGATAAAACCCGCTTAAGCCTGGATAATCAAAGGTGCCAATGAAACTTTAAGTAGCTCGTGTGTAGGGGTAAAATCTGTTGATACTATTCCAAAAGTAAGTTATTTTCATGCCTGTGTGCACAAAATGCTTTTGGAGAGTGCTTATGCAGGAAGAAGTCCTAGCTCTCCAAATCTGACACTTGTGCTGCTGAACTTCCTGATTCTCAGCATCTTGATAAGAACCTTAAGGCTCCTGAAGTTAAGAGCAGAAATATTTTGATGCTTCTCAAATAAAGGGTGGGCTTCAAGACCTGCTGCACAAAGAACAAAAGAGACTTCAATCCAAAGTGTTCCAGTTTTGGGTGAAATAAACTTCCACTGTTCTTCACAGGCCTGAAAACCCATTTTTCAAGCAATTTGGCTAGAAGTTTTTTGAGTACAAAGTTTCAAATCAGTGTCTGCCATCAGCCTGCATCATTCCATGTTCTCATGCTAAGTCCTGCTCATGTGGAGAGTGGAGGTCACCATGAGCCATCTTACATGGCAGAAACCATTTGGCTGTTGGCAGATGTATCTGGTGCCATGGAGGTGGGTTGAGCTCCAGTTGGGATGAACCTGCACTGGGTTGACATGGCATTTCATATGAGCAGCAGAGTTTTCCTTCCCAGAGTGCCAGCACATTTCTTTCCTGCATGGAAAAAGCTTTTCAGTCCATAATGCTTTACCCTGAGATAGTGAGTCAGCTCAAAAATAGCATCTCAGGTGAGCCACTGCTCCCAGCCCTAAGCCAAAATCAACAGTGCCTCTGCTTAGGCCTTGATGCTGAGAACTGCTGGCTTTTTGAGTCCTGCAAATGTCCTTCATAGAGCTGAGATCTTATTACCATGAAACCCCTGAGATGAGCAGGGTGTGTGTAATGGTCAGGGAGGTCTGTGATAACCCAAATGTGGCTGCAAAGGCCACGGCTTCCCAGTCAACAGGATCACTTATTTTCACCAGTGGGCATCCAGTTCCAACTCAGTCTCTCTCGTGACCTACCTGCGGGCAGCACACATGGCCCCCGTGATGCAGAGTGGGGCCAGAGCATGCAGCAGTTGCTGAGATACTCTGCTTTTGGGAAAGACCAACTCTCCCAGGTCACAGCAAGAGTCCCTTGAAAGTCAAAGGGAAGATGCATTTTATTTTGATGTATCTATGTTTGACCTTACTGCAGGAAGGACAAGGTTCTAAGGCTATCTTATCTATTTATTTATTATTACCCATTCAAAATGAGGCATCTTAATGCCTAGCCTGGACTTTTTCAATTGCTAAGTAGCCACAGCTCACACTGAGCACAGGGATAATTGTAAGTTCTCATCACTTCTGGAAAATGGGCCATTAAATAGGTCATTAAGTATAGCATTAGCTGCCTCATTTCAGCCACCCAGGCTGAAGAAATGTGGCTGCTGGAAGGCAAACAGAGGCTCAGAGTAGCGCTGGGTGCAGGCTGGCTGGCCATTTTGTTGTTTCCTGCTGCACCACAACAGAACAGGCAACCTGTGAACCTTCAGACACATGCCACAAAGTCCACACTGGCACTTGATAACCCACCTTCTCAAGGGGAATCAAACTTTTCCTGAAACCCTGTTTCCAGAACACAGAGGAGATCCACAGCCCTACAGGACCTCTGAAACTGGCAATCAGGTTTTTCGCATTTTTAAATCATTGACCCATGCCTAGTTGAGGTTGGAAGGTCTTTCGAACAGTGGTTCTTGGTATCCTGCTGTGAAATGAGCTAACCACTCTCCTTTTTGCAGCCTGCCTGTCCCCAGAAGGACTCAGGTTCCCCATGTAAGCAGTCTCCCGTGAATGAAAGAATGGCTGTAACTGCCTCAGTCCAAAAGTTCATTCATCCTTGTGCCGTCTCCAACAGTGACAAAAGCAATCCCCAGGAGAACATGTAAGAACTTGGCAAGGTCATATGACTCTCCCAAACATAGCTATTTGTTGCTCAGGAACTGCCAGAACCAGAAGGAGTTTGTGTCTTTAGTAACTCAACGCATTTCTCTTTCAGAAGTTTCTCCCTCTTCCTTGGTCTCATATAGACTTGTAGCATCCACAGCATCCTTAGCCAGGGATTAGAAGAATGAATCTGAGAAGTGAATTAGAAAGAATGGACGTGAGGAACAGTTGGAAGCATCATGAGAAAGCAAGCAAGCTCTCCTCTGGCTCAGTTTCTTCTTGATGCAGCTGTAAGGAGGCCTTTTCCCAACATGTTGAGTCTTTGCAACAGCTTTGGATCTGCTGATGAAGAATCAGGAACACACAGAAAAAAAAAAAAAAATTAGCGAGGTATTTAGCATGAATGTGAGCAAAATAAGCCAACTGTAGGACTATGGGATGACCCCACCCAAACCCACATGTGTTCTATAGGTCCCGGAAACAAAACTGAGGGCTCAAATAGCATCATTGTACTACAGTGAGCTCTCTTTTTTGAAACATTTAATGATAAATGTTTAAACAGCTGTCCTCATAGGATTTGGGGAAGGAGAGCAGAAAGGCATTGTCTTGTTTTAAAGCCACAACTGGACCTTGGCCAGAGCTGAAGAATTTGTAGTTGACCTGAGCACATTTTTCATGCATTTTGCTGAATCCCTTGCATGGCGTAACTTTCTCTGTGGGAGATTTAGCCAAACAGTCTGAAGAAAAGAAAGAAATGTGGACAAACCAGCTTCTGTGATTTATTACCTCAAAGCCATTCACTAGAGATTGTCCCAGCTGGTCATAAACTACATATTTCCTACTTCAGTGGAGGGGAAGAAGGGTGCTGGATGCACATTTTGCCCAGATAGAGATCTTTATTCTTTAATTTATCTCATGCACTTAGGACAAATGAATAGTAGTGTTGATCTTATCCCATGCTTAATTTCTTGTTTATTTTTTTATTTTCTTGGTCCTCCCCACCTCTCTCTCTCCCCCCCCCTCTTTTCTTTTTTTTTTTTTTTTCCCATTCCCTCCAAGGTCAGGTGAGATTTATAAGAAGAGAAATAGGCCCATCCCTTATTCAGCAAGATGGTAGGTCTCTTCCATTAGCTTTATGTGTGGCTGGAGGGCTGATAAAACTCACAAATCAACAACCTTGGAGATCAAGGCAGAGCAAACTATTAATCTCATATCATTAGTAACCATAATGCCTCATCTGGTATGATCCCAGAAAATACAAGTGTTTGAGGAATACTGAGTCTTTTTTTTCCCCCCTGAGCACTGCTAACAGTGATTTTCTTACAAAATATGGACTGAGATTACAGAGCTATTAATTAAAACCATGGTGAAGTCCCAAGTGTGTGTTTGCATTAGTGTTTCAGTTTAGATGAGGAGCTCACTTTGGAAGTAGATTGCATTGTGATGCCACCTTAAAGGATACTTTAATTGATGTCTATTTGGAGAAAATATATCTGGAACACATGCTCCCCTAATCCATTCCAGTCACTACTGAGAAATCAACCCCTAGGATCAGACTGTAGGTGGCACGAATTAAAAAGAGAAAAAAAAAAAAAAAAAATCCACCCCAAACAATCCACCTATCAAATGCATTTATTGTAGATGTGAAGACTTCAGCTAAAATTTTCCTGGTCTATGGCTCTGCTACTCTTAGTCCATCCTACTTGCTAATGCAGAGATAATCTTAGAAAATGCAGAGATGATGCTCAGTGAATTTGAAGGCTTTGTGGCTAAGCAGTTCCAGAATAAACCACAAAGTAACAGTAAGAAAGAGGCCAGGTTTGTTGTGTGTCACCAGTCCACCCACAAGCCATATGAAATGCAAATTTTGTTGTTGTGACAGATAGGAATTGTTTAAAATGTGGTCCTTTTTTAAATTTCCATGTAAATAAAATTCTTATTTGTACAATATGCTGAATTGTTTGGGCTTGGAAAACCCTCTTTGGAAAGGGAGCAAACTTGGTTTTCCTCTGGTGGACCTGTGTGTGCCACAGGACTTTAAGAACAGCTTCGCGTTGTATGAAACGTTGTGCAAAAAGGTTTTCCACATATCCACAAAACTATTTATCAGGAAGGCACTCATCCTTTGGGGTGTGATCCTGCCCACCTGCAGCACCAGCATCCCAGCGCTGCCCATGGCTTGTCCTTCAGCCTCAAGGACAACAACCCAGGGAACATCCCATGAGTGCGACCCCCCATGTCCCACCCTTCACCTCTTCTGCCCCTCCAGATGACTGTAGCTCATGTAGCTCAGCCCTTCACTCCCCAGAGCTCCCTAGGGCAGATAACCGTAGCGTTGTGGGGCAGAGGGGCGCAGCGGGAGGGAGGCTGTGCCGTTGGGAGTGGGATTAAGTGTTCCTTGCCATTGCACCTGCATGTCTGTGCACCAGCCCCACACTCTGACCTGGGTGTACACGCTTGGCTTTTTTTTTTTTTTTTTTTCTGATGACAAAGAAATCAAGTCAAATCAACTGCGACCGATTCTTTTGAAAGGGAGAGGAGAGAAAGCAAGCGAGACGGGCTGACACATGTCTGATCCTCACAAAGCTGCTGTGCGGGTTGGTAGACAGGTAGTGACTGCCAAGCAGCGTGTCCTGCTCCGAGCTGAGTAAGAAGATATGGTGGTAAAAAAAGCAGACACTGCCTCTGCCACCTCGCTACCCCCATGGATTAAATATCCTCCAGAACTGAGCCGGGGGTTCCTCTTGTTTAAGTGTTGACAACCTCTCCGAGTTTACAGTGGCAGATTGCAAAAGGTTTCTTCATTTATTCCTTGGGACTTTCCATAAAACTACTGAATGGAAACTTCTTCCTCTTTGTTCCTCTCTTGGATACATGCACACAGGTGCTAACACCCCACCTGATGTCAACCACCATTTCAGTAATACGAGACAATCATTTTATCCTCAATTTCTCACCCATAAGCAACCCAGCCACCACGAATACTTATAAGGGGGTTCACGACGGTGCTGCAAATCAGAACAAAATTTGATGTCTAGCTCTCTTATGTTTTTTTGGTTTTTGTTAAAATACTTTATAATTTTTAAAAATTAAGTAAGTTCTGGAAAAGGTCAATAGTTCCTATCTTCTGCCCAAAACGCCTTTGACTGAAAGTTTGCTTTCAATTAACGTATGTTACTTCTTCAACAACTCAAAGTTTTAAATGCTCTTTTTGTAGGAATTTTAAGGAAATTATGGGCAATTAAAACATGAAGGATCATTAGCAACTCTGACAAAATAATAACCTACTGGATCTACCTTGTTCTGTTTCATTTTTCAATCTGCAAGGCCTGATACACTGAGGTGCTGTGCCATGAGCTCCCAGGAAACCTGTGCTCTAACCTCTCTGGTGTGATCTGCACAAGTCAATGCACGTAACTGCAGGGTTTTTTTGGCAGCCATCTGTCTTTTGGGATCTATCTTTTTCCAGACAATCTCAGTAGAAGCCTTGCCCTCTTCTTGCCCATCGTTTCCCCTTTATGGACACAGATTTCATGGAAGAAAAACTGGTACAGAGGGAATTAATCAGCCAACCTTCCTTACAGAGATGAGGTCTGCCTGTGGAAAATCCTTACAAACACAGACCTTAAAATCTGATGTACAGCCTTGGGATTTAAAGGCATATTTGAACTTAGCAAAAATAAGTGACTCGGTGAATATGAATAGTCGCAGCCTCTGTTTTGCACCTTACATACAGCTTCTGCAAACACAGTGGTTTATAATTGACTGAGAGGAGAAATATATCTTTCAACACCCACCAGCTTCTGCAGCCTGGGCAGTTTCTCACCTGAGCACCTTGCTGATGCGTTTTCATCCTGTGGAGATTACAGCACCATGCTGGACATGATTTCCTCTACCTAACAGGTGCTGGTGATACTTTATTTTGTAAATGAGGCATTTCATGAACTATCATGAGGATAAAGAACTACTGCTGAGGGGGAGTGAAATGGAAAGAAAGGGAGGGCGGGCAAAGAATGACTTTGCAGACAAATGCTCCACACTATTGAATCTTTGCTGGCACAGAAAAAAAAACAAACATCAGAAAAGTCATGCTTCAATTCTCCACAGTTGTATTATCTTTTTCCTTTTCTTTTGCCAGCTCGAAATACCTACAAGTACACTGCCCTCCTTGAAGCAGGCTCCTTGAAATTTAAGTATACATTTAAAAGACTGTGTACAATATTACTCTTTGTGTTTGGCTTGGAGAAATATTTGTTGGGTGGAAAGCAAAAAGGAATTTAAGTAGCCAGTAGTAAGTAAACGTTCCTCCACTGCCTGGTCAAAACTCATTGAAAGTAAGGACAAGTCTTGACCATACAGCAGTTGCATCTTGTGACCTTAGAAGAGAATTGGAGCTCTTGACAGGGCATTGCAAAATCCAACACCCCCAAAACCTGTCAGAGACATCCAGAGATGGGTAAGTTCATACTTGTGAGTGTGACAATGCCATGGAGATAATAGTGAGGACTCCGCATCTGTCCCCAGTCCTGAGCAGGGTCCTGAGCTCCCAGCTCTGTCTCCGCTGCATCTACTTGTGGAAGAGAAGAAAAAATATGTTATCTGGTAAAGTTCCCTTCCTATTCCCCCTGCTTTGACCTCATTATCCTCTCAAAACCTCTGTGATTCAGAAAAATGCCAGTATCCCATGTGTACAGATGGGGACCCAAGACGCAGAAAAGCAGAACTGGAGACAGCTCAGATATTGCTGCCAATTTGCGTTACAAGTTGCTCCACAGCATCCACTGAAATTACCAGTGATGAAAGAATGAGAGGGATTTTTCTTTCCAAATTTGTTAACTCGTTATGAAGTCAGTCTTTTTTTTCTTGGTTCTACATTTGAGCCCAGTGCTTCCAAAACAGGACTTCTGGTGAGCTGGCAGGAGAAATGGCAACGAACTCACCCCCCAGGTGACACACTCTACCTGCTCTACATTCCCCTGGTGAATCAAGGAGGACAGATGATTTGGGTCACCTTTTGTTTTCTGAGCAGTGTACAGATGGGACTGTTAGCTCAAATAAGTGGGTAGACTGAACTTTCTTAGTATATATTTGTTCTGTCCTCATTTCTTTTCATTTGGTCTCAGGTGCCAAGGCACGTTACCATGATGATGAATATATGAAGGTCTTGGAAAATTAGAATTAAATATGTGTATTTTTTGTAAGTTGAGACTTCATATAAAAGGGAACTCTAAGTCTAGTGTAAATAGCTATCAACCTACTTCTGTTTGTTTTTCAGTCCAATTGTCTGAGTGTGCTATGCCTCGTGTTTTGAAATAATACTTAAGCTGAGCTGATCCCATGCTGCATCTCTCTTCTCTCAAGGTACCTAAGCAGCACGTACTCAGGTAAGAAGAACAGGACAGGTGCTTAAGTCTGGTGTTGCCCAAAGCTTTGATGCACCCCTCACCCAACACTCTCACACCTCATGGCTAGGCCAGAAGGGAAACAACTAGATTTAGTGTCTTGCTTGGGCACTAAAAAGACCAACAGGAAAGCTTTGCCATGTTTTTGTGGGATTTTTTTGAGGTGGTGGTTGTTGTTTAATTTTCAAACTGACATAATTGCCTGAGTTAGCAATTGCCTAGGCGTGTTTTGGGGTTAGATTCATAAATTTGGTTTCACTTGAGCCGGGACCTGCATTACTCCTTCTACATTCAGAGAAGATGGGAGATTTTTCCTAAGTAAGTTTATTTGAAGCCTCAGTAAAATGCAAACCCCTAGAAGAAACTCAGTTGTATACATGCAGAAGAAGTCTCTCAGTTAATGCTTGAAATACTGCTAATTTCTTACTATTTCTGTGACTTTCAGTATAGAATAGGCTGAAAAGTATTTTGGTTTTGACTTATTTTGGCCTGAAGATATTCCACAGCAGAACTGAACATTTCGGAAGTCACAATTTCACCATATTTTGAATTCTAGACAAAACCCAAATGTGACTTCCCCCTGAAACAAGAAAAAAAAGCAATTATTCTTTCTTTTGAAAGATCGTTTGGAAACAAAAAAACGGAAGCACTGAATTTAAAAAGTGTTTTAATGGTTTAGAAAAACATAATTCTATTTTTGGCTTTACTACACTGCTTTTTCATTTAGATGAAAGCAATGTTTTGGTTGACATGTGGTTCAGTAAAAATCTTTCGTCTAGCTGTCTTCATGCTCCTCTCCTGTACAACACTTGCTCAGTGGAAGTTACAGGAACAAGTTCAAAACCATCATTTTGATCTGGCCAGGCAGAGCCTGTATCCTAGATCCATATTCTGAAAGATGCGCAGCTCCAAGCATCAAATTTCTCCTTTCTTTCGCACACATTACCAAGAGCTGCCAGCTGACACAAGGACAGCAGTCTTCCAGGGACCTCCGAGATAAGGTATTCATTGCATGCTTCCGTGGGAAATAAATAGAGGAAGATATCGCCAATGAAATAAAAAATGCCAAGTTCAAAAACAATTAAAACTAATTTTCCGTTCCAGGTGCAATCAGGTTGGAAATTCAGTGTTATTTAACATCATTGTGATAAAGAACATCACAAGCTGCAGAAAGAGTCTTGGTCTTGAGATGAATGTATATCTTTCTCAATGTGTACATAAACACATCGCTTCAGATTTATCATAACTTGTTCTAATATATTTGTATTCAATATTGAACTTGTTTGTGCCACAAAGATATTTAGATCCTAATCTATACTGAGTATTTAAGTTCCCATTGAAATCTAGGAGCCTAGCTAGGCTCGTTCCCAAATCCCTCTGTTACCCTGCTATGGTGTGTGCATTATTCCAGCTCAAATAATCTAATGTGAGTGCTGCAGCTGCAACCAGCGGTCTTGGTGTTCTTGGAGGTGAAAATGTGTAAGCCAAAAATCTGTCCCACCTGGTGGCTTGTATTTGGGTGGAGGAGAGCCAGGCTGCCTATGCTGGCATCAAGCCTGTAAAGCATCAGGTTCCTGAGGAGTTCAGGTACCTGGGACCTGCCAAGGATTGTATGAGCATGTCCAAGTTGCAGGTTTCAAAGCCATTGGGAAGCAGTGAGTCAGTGGAGGGTGCAGAAAAGAATCTGATAAATTCTTTGTTAAAAGCTTGTTCCCGTTCTAATTAATCACATACAATAACAATTCAATTAGTGCCATGAGTTAAAAATTACCAAGTTAGCTGCATATACTGAGATGGACACATTCAGGGTTGAGGCAAAAACAGGCTGGCAGAAATGAGAGGCATTGAATAAGGCAATGATCTGCTGAGACATTTCTGGAAATTGTTCATGGCTATTTTCCACGTCCTCGTTCTCCAAATGTTTCTAGTGCCACTTTCCTTCTCTGACCTGAGCCCTCCACAGAATGTCTCCCACACATTTTCTCTTGCTAATGAGCAAGAGTGAAGATTACTTTTAAGAGGGTAGTGATGCGATTAGTCAAGCAGACTGGAGCCTCTCTGCAAAACTCAGTTCCACTCTGTTAAGAGCTCTCTGTAAACATAGTAAAAAGAGACACAGTGGAGAAGCCCTAGGAAGACAAATACAGACCAAAAAAGAAAAAAAATTAAGTAGGATCAGTCTGTCTGAGAACCAATGGTCCCAGCAGTTCAGCTGCCAACCCCCAGGCTCCTGGACACCACACTTACATGGACCAATAGGAAATACACTGTACAACATCTTCCTTCTGACTTCTATAACCCATTTCTTTATGTAATTCACCTCTTTTAGCTTTTACAGCTCTTGGATGTGTTTGCTCTTTATATTGCATCAAATACAACAGGATTCTGTGTTGGTTTTTTGGCTGGTTATATAGGAGGTCAGGTGAAAGCCATTATCCCAGGCTGTAAAGCATTAAAAAAAATAATGATTTAAGTACACCAAAGGAGCAGAGAAACTCTTTTACCAACAAAAGTAAGCAATACCAGACTAAAAATTCTCAGCGATTCTTTTTAATAAGAAAAATAAAATTAAAGAATGGAAATCATCTTCCACAAGCATGTCCATATTCTACCCTACATCGTGGAGGTGAAATGGCTTTTGGTTGCGTTGCCAGGCATTTTGTCCTCCTTTTTCCACTTCTTTTGGGATATGTCAGAGATATTTCACTGGAAGAAAAGGGAACACAATCAGAATATAATGGAAATCTGATTTGTTGTGTACACATGTACACACAAGCACTAAGATTATCTGTGCCAGCACTCCATCAGTGTCACTGTCTCCACACGTACCCAAGCTAGTGGAGGTACAGATGCTGTCCCACCTGAAAGCTGAGCTGTGGAGTAGATTCCCTAAAAGCTGAGAGTGTTGCTGAACATTTCTTCTTGGCTTGCAGAGTCAGTTTTGCTTTGCTCTCGCAGTGTCATCATGAAAATTCTTTCCCCAGGTTCCAAAATTTCTTTTAATTTCCAGAAGCAAGAGCACTGTTTTGTTTAAAAACAAACTTGCCTTGCCCTTACTTGAAATCAAATTTCACTGCTCAAACAATATCTAACTGTAGTGTAGACAGGCTGACCTTTGTACTTAGTGCATCTCCACATGGCACTTCATCAGCAAATCAGAATATCGACCTCTAGTCTCATTTTTCATTAAGAAGTAGTGATGGGACTTACAGGCAACAAGGGCATAACTACTGAAAGAGGGACTCTGAAGAGGAAAGTAGTGGCAAAATAAACCTTTTCAAATCATACAAAAAATGCATAACCCACCAAAATAAACACACCAAATCATGGGAAAAGAACTTTCTGATAATTTCTTCGAGCTTTCTACTTGTCTTACAGAGGCAATTGCTTACTTGCTCAAGCTGCAGCTCCATAAGCCTCTCTCTAGGATAGGTTAATATCCTGAGGATTGGACATTAATCAAGCAGGAGGCTGCGGAAACTCTCAAGGGTCCCAAAGTAATTCCATCAATTCCTGCAGCTAAAGGCACTGCTAGCAAATGTGCAATCACAGCCTTTAAGATGGTGCCTCTACACATGGGTTGGGGCCTTGACAGCACTAATAGATCTTAATTGTCTTGATCAGCCTCACCTGGATCCTCCTCCCTCAGGACTAGCTCATTGGCCCAGAGGTTTTATTTAGACCCTTGAGCTCTAGTTTGAGTGACGTTGCAGGGTAGTGTTGGTCTGTAGCTTGGTTATTCTCCTTCCTGGTATTGAACCCCATTGATCCAGACCTCAATGCATAGGCTGACTTCCTGGCCTGACCCTGGGTATGCCTGGCCACTGTGGACCTGCCTGGCCATCACTGGACCTGACCTGTGAATTGGCTTGCTGGTTTGACTTCAGACCTGCCTCATCACCATAGATTTCTCTAGTGATCTGGGTTCTTGGCTGAACCTGGCTGCTTTCCATGACCTGCCTTGCTTGGGTGTTGTGGATTGTGTCCTTGCTGATGAGGCCCCTGTGTTGCCAGTCAATCCTTGCAACTATGCCTGACACCTTCAATGTAGAAAAGCTGTGTGCAGTAGCTGAAGTTCTTACACCTACTGGTTTAGCCATGGGATCATCCAGGCAGTCTTCAAAGTGGGTAAGTATATCGAAGTAGGTGCCTTTACTTTTGAAGTTTCTTCTATATTGTGATGAAAGTGGGTTAGGGCACCCCATGCAGACCTTGACTTGAGAAGGAACAGTTGTTGCAGCCTGTTCTCAGCTACTGCCTCCTCCACATGCTGCTTAGCTGGGTGTGGTGTACCAGTCTGGCCCTTGACAGGACTTTGCATGCACTGCTTTGGCAGAGGTAGGATCAGCTCTGTGACCCTTGGAGATGTTAGAAGCACATTAATAGGCTTAACCAAGACCCCATAGCATGCCAAGATTATACACTTCTTTTTGACAAGAAGTATATTTTTAGTACATATGGAGCACCTACCTTTGTGTGATCATGGTCACATTTCCAGGTGCTGCTGTAATGTAAATACTTATGGGGTAATATCCAAGCTCTAGAAGCCTTTGTTTTGCTTTTCATAACCTCACGTACAGGAATTCATGGGAATTACCAATAATAGAACCTATTCTACGAGTGATGCTGTTGTCACTGGCAGCACTTAAAGGTGGGTGAGGTATGTTGGCAGATAGCAGATGTGGTTACTTTTGGGAATAAATAGTGAGGATTGCTTCTGTGAGTGCCTTGAGGATTGTTTAACTCGCAGTATCTGTCCTGCTTGTTGAAAACACTAAACTGGTCATTATTTTGGGACAAGTTTGCTGTTTTCGTTGTTATTAATAGTGTTTTCAAACCTAGCCGTTATCTGCCTAGGCTGAGTTAACTGATGTTGGTAAGAGATCAAATGCTTGGGTTGATTTTGGGAATCTGTTTTCACTAGTGCTGGAAGGGTGAAGGAAGCTGGTGAAGCTGAAGTGAAACACAAGCCCCCAAAAAACACAATTCAGGACTACCAAAATCAGTGAATTAATAATGGGCAAGTCTGCCAGAAGGGACCATTACAGCTACTACTCTTGATGAAAGGTTTGTAGAGCACCTGGGACAGTAAGGTCATGATCACCCTGTTGTGGCTCACGCCTGACCACAGGCAATGTTAGAACAGTCTTTCAGGAGCTGCCTGCATCTTGCACTACAAGGTCACTGCTTCTGCATTGTAAATTTTATGAACAGCAGCCTCTGAGACAAGAAATTCCGAGCTCTCCAGATGACTTTGTTTCGGTTAGCAACTTCAAGTTTTTATGTTATACCTAGAAACTTATCTGGTTTTGGAGAGAAAGCAGTGTCCTTTGCTTTCTACCTCTTTCTAGTACAGTTTCTCTTCAACATGTCAGTCTTTTGAGGCTGCTCAGCAAAGTATCACTGGTGCAGCTGAAAATGGACAGCTCTGCCATTTGGGTTTTGAAGTAAAAAATTTGTCCCTTGACTACTCCTCCTCCTGAGGAAAAGCCTCAGGTCAATTTGGTGTGCAAGCAGATAAAATAAAAGGTATTTTGTAGTAGCACAAGTACTAGTGCTCAGTACATATATCGTGAAGAAGGGGCTTCCAGTTCTGTTTATATACATCCTTTCAAATATCTTTCAATTAATAAAAGTATAAAAACAATCTATATGTATTCTATATATACTCACCACAATATATACACAAACGTGACCCTGCAGATGTGCTTACTTTTGGTTGCAGTTGTTTTCCCATTGATGTAGATGGCAGCGTTTGGATGAATAAGTGTTTGCAAGATCAAATACAATGTGTGTGTACATATAATGTATCAAAGTACATTGATGTATAAGCTTTTGCTATTTATCTCAACCAGAAAATTATGGACCAAGAACTTCCTCTGATAAAAGAGCAACTCATGTGGTACAGGGAAGAGAAGTGAAGTTGTCATGGGCTCGATCTCAGCCTTCCAGTATTAGAACTGTGTTTGAGGTCTGAATGATATAAGGAATCCTGACTCCAAAACCTAGCTAGTATACTTCCACACCAGCCCTAGCAAGCCTTCCTCCAGAAACCTCTGCAGAAGTGCACTTCATGTATTATTTGAAGATGTTTTTAGCATTTGCATTAATTCCAGTGGTGGACTAGGAAGAGAACTCAGTGATTGCAGGTTGTTTTCTAGTTCTTGGAAGAGCTATGGAATCTGAAAAACTAGTTTTATTTCAAAATATGTTTTGTCATATGATTTAGATGAGTTATTTCAAGGGAGAAATTCCTTCAAATCAACCTATTGTGTTCTGAGACAAAGCCAGAGCCTTTGCTGTGCACACAATAGAGGCTGCAGTGCCAGCATCTCCCTTGCCTCATCTGCAACAGCCCATGCATTTCTCATGCTGCTCAACTGGAATCTGAGCTCTCATGTTTGAGTGTTCAGAGCAGGCTGGTTAAAATCTTCTGGTATTAGACAGTAAGGCTGAGGACTGATGTCCTGAAGGGAGGGGGTCGAATACTGGGCTTCAGTGTGTCCTGTTGGCTTTGGTAAATGTTCATATGTGGGGATCATAGCATTCTTCAGTGTGTCCTTCAGGCAATGCTTGAGCAGATGTCCCAGGGGGTTCCAGTCTTTGATTTGTCATCAAACAGCCTAATAGCTAAATCTGTAGTGTCTGACGAGGTTGGTTTGTAAAGGAAGCCACTTTTTTTTCTGAGCTGCTGCCTTATCTTTTTCTTCCTTTCCTGATTTCCTTCTGTTTCCTCTTCCTCTGACTTCTGTTTTTCTTTCCCTCCACCCTCCCTGCCTAATCTTTTTTTTTTTTTTCTTGAACGTTTTGTACTACCTGAAAGCTGAAATTGTGCAGCCTCCATCCAGTGGCCTCTACACAGTTCACGTATGCTTGACTACCTCATTGTAAAATGCTCTACAACCACAAACATGGTGAAAACCCTAAACTGTTCTGTGTGATTCCTTTCCTTCTTGTAAATGTTGATTTGCATAAACTTAGAGGAACCTCTTGGACTTCCTCAAAGCTGAAGCTGTTTCACTGGGTTAATCTCAACCACGTCAACCTACTTTGTTTTGTGCTAATATTTTGCCAGCACCTACTGGTGTCTGTAGGGCACAGCTCTTTGGTTCCATATGTTGTTGTTCTTCACCAAGCATGTGAAGTAGGACATGTTGTTAGGGGACAGATCCAAAAATTTTAGACCTATTAAGTGCTTGGAGTTTGGTCTTAGAACAGTTTTGTATGCTACTTATGCAGAGGAGACTAAAACTGCAAATATAAGGGAAGTAGCAGGTAGTCATAAGAATGCCAATAAGTGGTGTTTCATAAGTAGTCTCCTGGCAGATGTCCTCCTGTGCATGCTGTTATGTAAGCAATTTCCCCTTTATTATTTTTTGTTTATTATGTTTTCATTGTGAATGATCCATTAACTCGCTTACTGTGGCAGACCTGAACAAGAAAAACTATTTCATTTGCTCAGGGAATAAGTAAAAAAAAGCCCATGATAACTCTTGCCTGGGTTTCTCACTGGTACTTGGTCTCTTCAGACATGTTTCTTATCATAGTTTATTGGCTTTCCAGGTTTAGTGTGCTATGTAGCTTGTAAAAGGAGCATGCAGGTGTTTCTTCTCTAGTGCAAGTGTTTCAAGGTCCAAATTTTTAATAAAAACCATCTACTTTTGCTAGGTGTAGAAGCATATTATAGTGATGGGTGAGCTGTGGTTTGAATGCTTTATCCTGTAACACTGGCTCTGAGACTTAACAATAGTATCAATCATAACAAATCTGATCCAATGGGTAGGTGGTGTAGCTTCCAGTCGAATCTTCGCATAGCCTTTTCTTCAGATACTCATGAAGGAACTGCTGCATGTTTCCACCCTTCAGATAAGTGAGTTTGCACTGTGTGGATCTTGTGACAAGTATTTGTTTTATGGGACTTGGATACCAATGCTTATTCAGGAAAGCAGAGTCACTAGTGGGTAAAAACTTTAATTGAAGACTGATACCTGTATAAACATCTACAGAGACAGACCTAGTGTGATTGTGGATGCAACCTGGTTTCAACACCTTAATTATATTCTAAGATAGTTGAGTAACCAGATAGACTCTATGAACAAACACAACTATATTTGGATAATATACCTCTTTGTCTACTAAACTGTTTAAACAATTAAGAGGGAATGCAAAGGGAGCAGGGATTTATCCAGCTGCTTGCTTGTAAGGTACGAATGCACTATTGGATAGCACTCAAATCCAAAGCCTAGAAATAAATGAGTCTCTGGAAATGCCACAGCAAAAGACCTTGTAACCCTGGCTTTAACCAAGTTACGTGCTGGAGATGTTACAAACCAGGCCATCCCAGTGCACCTGGAGGAGCTCTCTGGCACCATCCCACTCTTTGACTCCATCAGGTGTATTTCTGGAGAGGAGCAGGGAACACGGCTATTGCAAATACCTATTGCTGTGATGTTTGTGGTTTTCCTTCTTTATGCTACTATATTTTATTCTGTCTGATTAAACTTACTTACGTTCATTGCTCTTTTCTTGTTCTGTTTTAAATTCACAGTTGAACCCTCTAGCTTGTTTGACTAAAGGCTGAAGGCAGCAGAGCTTGGGGGCTGGCCAAAAATTGTCAAAATTATTATAGGTTCAAGAGGTGTGATGTGTAAATATTCAACTGCTTCCCTATTGTAGTATGACTCACAGCCACAGGGCAGGTTCTCTCCAGCAAAGGTGTAGGCAAGTATAGGGCATCCAGCCCTCTCCTTTGTTCTCCAGTCTGCATGGACAACTAGGCAAAAGCTCTGTGGACCGACTCATTTTCTGGAAGTTTAGAGGAATTTTTGTGTGTGGTAAATGAGCTGCAGGTGAAGCTGCTTGGGATGCTGTATTCAAGATAGGGAAAATACTGTGAAAGCTGATTTTGGGAGATGTTCTTCCACAGTGATACAGAAAAAATTGTTCTCAGCTTAGACAAAGGAGTCTTACTTTGTGCAAATGACTCCAAAAGCAGAAAGGACCAAGGAGGAAAGTCACTTCCTATCCAAGCATCAGGGTCAGACTGATAGTGAACATAGCGTCTCCTATCTGTGCATATTTGGTGCATTAACACAAATTTTCAGGTTGGTCAGTGTTGCAGCTCTGAATATTTGGGTGATAGGTACACAGTCAGATCACACCAAGCTATGCAGTGCATATTTGCCAAGCCTATTTTGCATTTGGTTCAGAAATATATGGTGTGGTAATGCTAAAATTGCTCATTGAATATAGATTTTCAGCATGTATTAGCCTGGGCACAAACGTTGAAGTTTGCCTGAGGATACTGGTCTGGAAGAGATCAGACTTTAACAACAGAGTGATTTTTTTTTTTTTTTTTAAAGCTGGTTTTCCTTCAGTAAGCGTGATGAGAGTGCCAAAATGATTGAGAATTATTTTAATACAACTAAAGTATGGGAAAGAACTGGGGAATATAAATGTCACTTAAGAGACAGGTTTTAATGAGTTTTGCTTTCAAATACCTTTAAATTTATAATTTTCACAATCACTTTTTTAGCAGCTGTTACAGATGGATGGTGAATCCCAGACTGCTGCTTTCTTACCCTTCTTGCACACTAGCACACTCCTGCAGCCAAACCAAAGTTGGACTTGTGACCTGTCTTGTATCTCTGTGCCCTATACTGCAGCTTGTTTTAGCAAGAAAATACACTACACCATTCTGACCAGAAGATGGCAATGAGAAATGAGGTTTTACACTTTATAATTCATTTCAGTGTCAAGCATTGCACAGTGATGCTTCAAGCTTACCACAGTCTATATGTCAGAGCCTTCCAGATAGATTTCTTGAACAATAATAAAAAAACCAGCTTCACTTCTACACAGATGAGCTATCAGTGGACTGTTTCTGAGGGCATGCAGCAGGAGGGAATGTAGGTGTCAGTTTAAAATCAATTTTTCCCGTAATTGCTTTTTCATAGCTCATTTCTACAGACTGCACAGTGGTTGAAAAGCCAAGAAATGTTCAGCAGCTGAGCTTTAAGGACCTTTGGAAGACCTGACAGGTGAAGCTTTACCTGAGCACTGGGGTCCCAGTGTGCTTACCCCCTCAGGGCTTCAGCTGACTGGTTTCCCTTGTGTTTACTGGGAGTTTTTAATAATGCAAGGAGGGGTCTGATAGAAATTTTTGACTTAAGTTTCTCACATTCAGTAGGAATGTAGGAGTTCTAACACAAAGTTTGTTGTCAGAGGTTCCTCAGCACAACTGAGAACAAAGCTGTGTGGCCACCCTTCAGGAACTGTATGCATGGGAGACCTATTGCTTGCCTGCCCCAGGGACATGAAGGTGTTCCCTGTATGGCTCTACACTTGGTGTGGCAGCTCTGACTCCATCACTAGCTGTAACCCCCAGATCACTTTGTGCTGCCTTTCTTTTGGTTTTACTCTCATTTCTTGAAAGCCATTGATTTTTGGAACAGGATGGGAAACTTCTGGGAATCCTAAACTGTTTCAAACTAAGCTTTTGTTATGGTTTTTATCACACTGACTGCTAATATACATCATGAGTAGCACAGTAGAGTTGGCAGAGCTATACTCACAGTGGTAGAAGAAGAAATCTGTCTCTTCCTTTAGTATTTCTTTCTTTAACTGCAAACAGTGTGTATCCTATACATAGACATGCCGTATGGGTTTACTAGTGGGGAGCAACTTAAAACTGAGCAGTTCTTTCAAACTTTCAAACACAAACCAAAGATAGTAACAGTGTTTGGAATCTTTGTAGAGTCTCCTTTGCTGATCCCCAGGAAGCAAGATCTGTTTCCAGTAGGGAAATGGGTAGCAGAAGACAGCCTGACCACTGAAGAGGTCAGACAGTAGAAGCTAAGCCACCAAGGGGTGCAGGTCAGAAGTTAGTGTCAGAGCAAGGCTGAGAGCTTGCCTCATCGCCTAACCCACGCTGATCCCCTGGGGTGATGTCTTTTGAGATAAGGAGCTCATACTCCACCATTCCACAGTCCTGCTTCATTCTTCCTTACCTAGACAAGCTGTCTCTAGCTTCTAGACCTGCTATTCTGCATCTCCTTGTGGGACGACAGCATTTGAGGCTCTCTCTGTAGGGAAAGGGGGCAAGACTGTGATGCATGCTGGGCATAGTGATAGCAATTTGTGTGCCAGTGGCTTATTCTAGCTTCCTTCAGCTGTTTTACTGAAGAATCTCCATTATACTCTGCTGTTCTTGAACAGCTCGACAAAACCCAACATCAGGAAGGCAGCAGCTAATGAAAGGCTGTTAACATAACTGATCAGATACAAGATAATACAACTAGTCTCCACTAGTGCCTCTTGCCTGCTCTTTTTCCTTGGCTTTGCATTAATCTGACACTTCCATCCTCCTCCTCCCGGGGCTGATGATCACAGTTCTTATTTTATGAGACTACATACATGGAAGTGTCTGGACACATCATGGATCTACCTGCTCTTGTCATTTTCCAGAGCTGTGAATCAGCTTTCTTTAGGGACAGTCTGCAGAGGCTGTGTCCCCACCAGGAAAATGTTGATTACAGAGTCCAAGTTGGTTTGTTTCTTTCATGGGGCACATTTTAACATGCTGGATTCATGCTCACGTGGGTTTGACTGCAGTGGCATATGGCAGGATGCAGCATGAATGGGTTCATTCTCTGTCACTTCAGTTTGAATCCTGATTTTTTTTTGAATTATTTTGCCACTCAGTGATTGCTTTATGTGTGCTAGGATTATAGGACCCAAACTGTGAAGCCAATACACGATCATGTGTTGTGGTTGATGAATGTGAAGCAGAAACTGAACTGTTGCTGCAGTACCTGCCCTCTGTCAGAGGCAAAGGTGATTATTATCCTTGCCTGTCCTCAGAACCCCACAGAGCTCTGTGGTGGGTGTGGGGGTACACAGTTGGATGAGGATGTAAAACTGGGGGCTTGTGGGTTTTTTAATGTGTGCATTCAAGATTCTGTGCCCTTCTGCACAAACAAGGATTGCTCCTGATCTTTGCCCTTGCTGGCACTTTTTAGATGTAGGCTGTTACTGTCCTGATGTATTCGAGGCTACAGCATGGAGGCAAATCTGATCGTGGAATTTTTTTGCCAAAGAGAAGTGAGCAAAACCAGAGACAAGTACAGGATGCAGGACCCAAAGTTTCTTTGACAGGAAAGTGCCATAGAAAAGTAAAATAATATTTGCTCTACCTTCTAATCTTCTAATTTTTCATAGCTTTTTATTTTTATCTAATTTCTGCTTCTCTTCTGCTTATACCCTGAATTCCAGCCTTTCCCATGCAAAATGTGTTCTGGAAGTAGGCGCAAAGGCTTCAGTTTTACATTAGTCTCAGTCTACCAAGGCACTTGCTGGGACTGTTGGGCTGCTTGATGTTAAGTCTGCACACGTGAGTGTCTGAGGATTCAGCTCTACAAGACATACACAGAAAGGCATCATGGGTGGATGCTCTCTTCAATTCTGTGATGGAGGAGAGTTGCCAAGCAATCAAAACCTTTTTACACCGTGGCAAGCAATAAATCAAGGTTCTAATTTTAAGCAGTAGGTTGTACAACATTCATAAAGGAAGAATAGGAATTATGCCAGCTATGCTGGTTATTCATCATCTTCTCCATCACTTTAGTCAGTCTCAGGTATTCAAGTTGTTCTTTCCATCCTTTTTTTTCCCTAGTAAGCATTACTTTATTTTCTACAGAGCACAGAACTAAGAATAGAAAATGAATATAATGATGACAAATGGTTGATTTGGCCTTCTCTGGGAAGACTGTGATAACCTAGGTCTGGTCGTTGTGTGCTCCTTCTCCCTCACAGAGTTCACTGAGGTGGCCTTGGATTGGCAGACCTCCAAACTGGCGTGTGTCTGACATTGTTCCCTGGGAACACTCTGTGCAGACCCAGGCATGCCCCTCTCCTTCCATCACAGGAAAGAAAACAAAAGACTTTGGTCCCAAGCTTGTTGGGTTTGTCACACATTATGATTATCTTCTCCACCTTCAAAAAGCTGTTTCAACCCAAGATCAGATCTTTAGTGCTATCTGGCAAATCCTTCTTTATTTGCCAGTGATAGACAGATGGCTTTCTTGGAGCTGATGTGTAATGCTTCCATGCAGCAAGCTGGTTATGAGAATGGAGGAACAGCTGAACATCAATAAATCATTGTTACCTTGTCTACCTCCTTGTTCAGCTTAGTATAGTTTTGGTGCAAAAATGATTCTGCCAGGGCCTCCATCTGTGGGCAGCTTGATCTCCCACGTGAGAGAGCTTGAAATTGATGTTTCTGTTTTCCCTGTTTAATCTTAGACTTCAAAGATGAGGAAAACTTTCTAGAAAAACATCAGAACTGTTTTACATCAGAAAATGCAGTCCTCAAAAATGAAAATGCTTCAGATTATTTTGAGGACATTTCCACTTCAGGCAGAAAATGTATGCCAAATATGTTCTACTGCAAATTCTTTGACATAGAACATCTTAATTTTTCCTTTTCCAGTGGGGTGTATGTGTGTGGTGGGTTTGTTTTTTTGTTTGTTTTTCAAAATTAAAACAAAAGTTATACTGTCAATACTCAACCAGTTTTCAAGTTAGCTTTAGGGAGAATCATACAAACTATAGTTATAAAGATAGTTATTATTAGACTTCTCAGGTTGGTATAAAGGGTGAATTACAGTGGAATTGCACAGCAATTTCTTAGAGCTGGCTTTTTAAAATCAGATTTCAAGCTAGGAAGTAAACCTCATTTTAGTCAGTTTGAACACAACTTTCTACTTCTGACTAAAGAGCTGGAGTTGGTATCCCATCCCTTGCTCTGGTTGTGTAACTATAAGGCACAGTGAAAGTGGGAATGACTAATGGGAATATTGTTGGATTAGTTATTTGTCAATGTTAACAACAGCTACATTCTGTTAATAAGTGTAACGAATGAAAAGTGGTCTGAGAAATCCTGGTTGTGACTTCTCTCTCTCTCACTTCATCCCCCACTAAGGAAAATTTATGACCTCTGCTTCAGCAGCAATCTGAGCACTGTCACCTCGAGTCTGCAGCTCTGGGAAGGATGGGTGCTTTTATCCCAAGTGGTGCTTGTGCCATGCAGCTGAGTCTCAGTGCTGAGCTCTTTTCCTCCTTAACTTTTCACTTTGAATTTCTCCTGAAATGCAATGGGTAAGTTCGTCATAAACTTACATCTCCTTTGCAGAAGGCAAACACAGGCATAACATGCTGAAGGGACTTCCACTTCAGAGTGGAGACCCAGCATCTGGTCTGGACCAAATGTCCTACACTGTTGTAAAAATTGTTGCAATATAAAATCTTTATACAACGTTTTTACCCAGGGATGACCGCTAACCAGAAGGAAGCAAGGAAACACCTGCCTTAGGACTCTAAACAACAATGTAGTCTCAAGAGCTTCTTGCATCTGTACTTAGCTAGTCGCCTGTTGGCAGCTTCTCCTCTCACACTTCTATTTGCACAGGGTTTTCCCACTGTTGGACCTATTGGTTGGGTGACCAGCTGGGAAGTATTAAGTGGAATCTAAGCAACTGGTGCCTCTGATCTGTGTTAATGGGGGATAACAAGAGACAAACAATTATTCCACTCATATTAAACATTAAACATGAAAGAACTGCATTAAAACACCCTAAGAGAAAAGGAATTGAGTCTTTTTGATCTGTGGGTATTTCTTCTAGAAGATTTGACTCTGGCATGTGTCTGACGTGGTGTACCCAGTTATATTTTAAACAATATGAGTCAAATTATCCTTTTGAAAGGGAATGAACACACAGCTGGGTGTCACAGTTACTGGGGTTAATGCAGAAACACCCACAAATGGATGTCCTTTGAGATGTCTAGGGCAAGAGTTAGAGTGGATAGCTGCAATTGTTGGATTCTCCTTCCAGATGCATTTGGAGAGAAGGAATTAAGTTTGAGATTACAAGGAAGCACCCATAACCCTGTATTACAGGGTGTGAAAAAGGAAAGTGTTGGATCGTGCTTTAGTTAATGATGGCTAGTCCAAGGCAGGTAAGTGCTGACTGACTGTACTACCTACCTGCAAGTCACACAAAGAGATGGCTGTGGAGGTGTGGTTTTAGAATCATGGAAATACTCAAAATCTGAGGTAGAAAGAAACCTACAGAGGTTTTCTGGTCCAGCTTTCAGCTCAAAGCAGAGGTAACTTCAAAGTCGAATCAGATTGCTCAGGGCCTTGTCCAGCCACCTTCTGACTATCTCCAAGAATGAACGTCACCTACCCAAGTCCCTGCTGCAGGGTCTGCTTTTATTGTGAGGAGTTTTGTCCTTATCTAGAAATATATGTAACCTGAGTTGTCTCTGCTTAGCATAAATATAACAGAAAGACAAAGGCCAACAAATCTCTGAGGGTTTCCTTAAAGGGACTGGACCTTAAAGGGACCAAGAAACCCAAAGCAAAATAATTATCAACCTCAATTAATTGCCCTCTTTCTTCCATGAACATTACTCACCTCCTTGCTTCCCTATCTCTCGGTTTCCTGTTGTCTTAGAGCCTTGGGTAAGCACTGCAATTCCCTTCTCCACTTCAGGGCCTGTCAGGGAAGGCAATGGGCTTCCTGCTGCCTTGGGCAAGCATGGTTTGCTGATCCTATGGGCTAGTGGCCAGTACACTTGCTTTGTTCATTGTAGCCTCCGTTGGGATGCAAAGAGTGTCAGCCATGGGTTTCATTAATTCCACCATCAGTAGGTCTGAATTCATTGCCACTAATACAATGCTTTTTACTATGTGCTGTGCCAGGGGTATTTTTTTTTGACACCATGTGTGACCTCCTGTTATTTCTCAACAAATGCTGGCAGGCACAACGCAGCCGGCAGAGCAAAACAGCACAGTGTGTCACAAACTGTGGAGTGCATCCATGCTGAAATGAACAGCAAATTCCAGAGTGGGCTGCAAATTAAATCAGTAACAAAGTCATAGATGCAAATATTGCTCCCTTCTACTGCAGCTTTGACTGCTGCTTCCTTTTGCACGTGTTCTTTCCTGATTTGGACTCTGGCAACAGCCAGAACAAGGTTATGTTTTTATTTCTGTTTTATCCTTCTAAATCTCCCCAAAACTGCTGGAAAACAGATGTCTCTGAACTATTTCAGAGCAACTTACCAATTAATTCTTTCCTCTGAGGTGATGGTCATCCTCTGCTGTCTGCTTTTTATAGAAGGGTTTGACCCATTCAAATAATATATTATAACAGTGATTGTGGTAATTGTTGGTTACTTCCATCACCAGATAAATGACTTTTCTTGCCCTCCACTTTTCTCTGGGGTTCTGTGCCTCTCCTCCCTGTTGCTCTGTGTGCATGTTGCTGTGGAAGAGGAGAGCAGGGTGAAGTGCTGCAGTTAGTCATATGCAGCCTGAACTTTTCTAGTGATGGAAGTAGTTGTGAAGGCTTTAACTGCACAGATGTAGCACAGAGGACAGTCTAGTGTTGCAGAGCATGACTGTTGGGGATACTGTGTTTGCTTCTTTATGACTAAATGACCTGCATCATGCACCAAGGAGCAGCTGTGCCATCCTAGGAACTCCCCCTGCCCCAGCCAACTGCAGCCTCTGTTCGTATCTTCCCTTTGTTCAAGCCACGCAAAAGGTCTAAGTCGCTGTGGTCAGCCCAGGGCTCTGGCTGCTGTGACTCACTCAGCCCGAAAGTTCTTCATCTCAGGATGGTTAGCAGTGTTCAGCCTTGTCCCTCAGGGTGGCCAACACAAGCACATTTGGGCTCCTGCTTTCTGACAGGGTTTTATTTAGAAACTGCCTGTTGTGATGCGATTAGTTTGAGCTGCTTTAAGATGATCATGGTAGGAGACAAGTGCTCATGGAGCAGAATCGTGCTGGGACACCCTCTGCACTCTGTCAGGGCCATGCATATATTTTGTGTGCTTAGTACAGTGCACTGGACTTGAGAGTCTGGAGATGCATTCCCCTGCCAACATGCCTTTCAAGAAGGCAAGGCAAAAAGAAATAGCTTCAATACAACTATCCTGCAAGCCTGGTTCTGCAGACAATTGTCATTTTTTTGGCACCGAGGAGAGCATTTTAAGCTGATGAGAAAATGCAATAGGCTGATTTACTTGGATGCTTCTGTGTTTCTTTGACTTTAGCCAGGGGAGGCCATAAGAGGGGTAGAGAAAACCAAAATACAATGCTCTACAAGGCTTGTTTGTATGCACTGGGCCTTTCAGACACTTGCTAAACTTGTACCTGCACGTGGTCCAAGTGGAGTAGGAGGGCAGGCAAAGGGAATTTTCTTTTTAATAGGCCTTTGTACAGGCAGATTAAGTTCCACTGTCAGCGGCACCAAGTGAGGTCATGCAGCTTGGAAAACTTTTTGAGAAAAGTGTTGGGGGACTTATGCCTGCCTTCTCCGCAGTCATGATCTCTTGCAGATTTTGACTGTCTAGGATGCTCTATGGCTGCATCTCCTCTTCCTCCCCATGGATGTGGGCCTCTAGAGCTGGGGCCCAGCAGGTGGCACTGGCGAGATGAAGTATCCTGCTAGTAGGGAGGATAAACCCCAATCCATAAAAGGATGGATTTTTTTTTTATTTTTTTATTTTTTTTTTTTGGTAAGCCTTGCTTTCCTCTCTGCTGAAGTGCCCATTCCAGAGCAAAGCAAAGGGTAAGCAGAGGCCCTGAGTGAGGCTGCAATGATATGTTGCTGGTAGAGATGTATGCTTTCTTGGTAGAAGCATCCTTCTCTGTTTTCTGGAGATGACTGGTCCACCAGTTCCTTGGTGTCCCTTACAAGGCTACAGCAGGGCTCTGTAAGCTACTGGGGTGACACTAATTGTTCCTCTGGCTGAAGTGTTTTGATGGCAGAGGATGGCACAGGCAGAAGCAAGAATGTGAGAATACACAAGTCCTGAGAGAGAACACCTGCCATCAGTCGTACTAAATATCTCTTAGAAATGGGGAAGTGTGACCTATTGTCCAAGTCCCAGGGCTTGCACCAAGACTCATATATCAAAGAGGCAAAGAGTGGGTATTGCAGGCGAAGTTCACAGGAGAATGGTGACTGTTACTCAGTCCCTGGTGGCTGTTGTTGAAGCTGAGCATGAGTCCATGCATTTGCAGTTGTTTTTCTCACATAAAAGACCATGTTCTTGGAGACTTTGGCTTTCAATTTGCAGTGCATTTAGGGAACGAGATCCAACAAAACTCATGTCCCTGTTGTGATGGGAAGTCTGGTATTCCATCTCTGGAATAGCAGCACACAGAATGGCTGCTCCCGTGCCAGCTCCTGGACTTCTGTAACAGAGCAGAAATCTGGATCACAAAGGCTGACTGGTCTTGTGTTTCATTGTGCTGCTGCCTCTGGACCTATCTGATTACCTGTTCCAGAAAAAAGACTGAGATCAGAATTTACTGGCCACTCCTCCTCTCTGCCGCCTGTATCATTAATATCCAGGGGCTCAAACTCAGTAGCACCTGCTTTCCTAGCTCTTCTCTGTGTTCTGGTCACCTCTTCTGGAGAAGTAGCCCAAAGGTTGGGTGCTGCTAGCTTCTCCCTTCCTGGCTGATACAGTAAACATGTCTGGAAGTGTTCTTGGTTTCTGGAGTTATGGTATACTGTTAGTCTTCCTCCTATGAATTCTGTGTTAAATTAGAACTTGCTTTACAGGAAGCTTTAGATAATGTCCATCTGTGCTCACAGCTCAGTCAGTTCTTTGGGTGTAGCCCAGTAGTCTGAATAGCTTCTGATTTACTGCCACCAGTGGAATGAAACAGAATCACTTTCTCTGATTTATATCCTCTATTGTAGTTAAATATTTACACAGTATCAAGATCTTAGTAATTGAATGGCTAGCAGATAGGTAGCAAATGTTTATATACCTCTGAAATGGTCACAGGGCCATTGAGGTAATGATATTTCATTCTGATAAAAGGTCTTTTAGTAAAAAGGAACTTAAAGCTCTTTCAGTTCCATTTTGTTCTCAGGAGTAGTACTAACTCATGTTGATTTCCATGGGTTAGATCAATTTTTACAGATTGTAAAAATGACCCATTTATTTCAGAGAAACACTTCTGCTGAAATGAAGCGATTGTTGTGGGGGAACATGGCATCGTTCACACAGCAGTATTGTTGATTGCTTCAGGTAAGAAGGCAAGGAAAAAAAATAAATACCAGTCTAATATCAATCTTTGAAGGAACTGAAGCTGGCAGGTTTAAACAATACCTACTGGTATTAAATCAGGAGTTGTCCATTCACTTGCAGAAAAGTATCATTAAATATTTCATGACCCATAGGTAATCAAAATTAGCCTTGTTTCCTGAAGCAAGAAGGGATTCTATCATTCCTACTTGTTCTGTTTAATTCTATGTACAAGTGAGGTAATTGGAATTCCAAGTAAGCACAACTATTATAACTGAGTGTGGCTACTGCTGAGCTGAATTCCTGTTTTACATTTATATTCAGAGCTTGTAACTGAAACGACCTGGCTTACACTGCTGTCAGGTTAGGATTTTGTCTAGGCTTGGCCAGGGATGTGTTTTCCTTAGAAACAGGAGTTACTTGTCTTGGAACTGTGTGGTTTTATAACCAAAAGGTATGTCAACTTTTCTTAAGACCTAAATCTACATAGATGCTGTCTATCTACTTAGTTTGGGTTTTTTTTTTTTTTTTTTTTTCTCCTTTTTTAACCATTGTCCAAAACTGTCAGATAACTTAGTGCTGCTGGATTTCAAATGGGACTAGATGAACAAAGAATAGAAGAGCAGCAACACGACAGTACTTATTTTCTGTCTCTTGATTACTGAATGCAATTTTAGCAGCTGTCATGTAGTTCCAGAGTGAATATTGAGGAAAAATAAAAGAAACACCATATATATGTATATATTTAGGTCCTACTTATAATAGTGTAACTTGGAAAAAACTTTCAGAAAAGGAGGCAGCTATCTGGGATCCTAGTCAGTAGAAACAAGAACAGAATTCAGGATAGTGGTTAAGATTTTGAATACACTTTCCAGTATAATGGAGCTCATATTCATGCCTGGATAGTCTACATAATCCTACAATATAGACTGTAATTATTTTAATTCCATAGTAACAAATGTTCCTGTAGTATCAGGCTTAATACCTGGAGCTCGAAACTCAATAAACCATGCAATGCCTCAGAGGTTACAAAGAATGCTCCTTCTCAAGGGTTGCAGGGTTCTCTGTCCTAGCTGGGAGGCAGCTGATAATCCCTTCTGTATCTGGAATAAACTACTACAGTTCATAACACTGGTTAAGGGAGCTTTCCATTTCACACTTTCTCTGCATGCAATGATAGGTAGTAGGATACCTGGCCATGCATGCAGCTCTCTGCCTGTTACCCAGCTACCTCACAGCCTGGGCAGACAAGCCCTGCACAGATCATACCTGTAAACTTAGTTACGTCTAGCAAGGCTGCAGCTGTGTGTACACGGGATTTCTCCCTGGTTCCTTAACACCAGACATACCATCAGGCGGAGATTACCTCGAGGTTAAGGAAAGGCCATTCTGACCAAAGACCACCATGGGTGGCGGGGTCCTTTGAGCACGGGTGGCTGCCGGCAAAGGGGCGGGAGTGTCCCGCCCGGCTCGGCTGGGGCCCGGAGCCGGGGTGTCCCGGGACAGGGCCGGCC
>NW_008621954.1:0-935 GCF_000691845.1 Merops nubicus
TTTTTTGTTTAAATTATTTTTCTTTTTTTCATCTTTTTTCGTGTTTTTCCCTTTCTTCCCCCCTCAGGGGGGGTAATAAAAACCAGAGGAAAAAACATCCTAAAAAGTGCCAAAATTGGGGGAAAATGTGATTTTTCTGAAAAATGGCCAAGTGCCACTGGAGGGGGACAGAGAAAAGGGCCCAAAAAGGGCCCAAGGAAGGGCTGGGGGCTCTGAAAATGGGGGAAAAGGAGGGAAACTATGGAAAAATGGGCCTAAATTAGCAGGGAAATGGTCAAAAGATAGAAAATGGCTCAAAAGGAAGGAAATGTGTCACAAAACAAGGGAAAATAGCCAAAAAAACCCTGAAATGTGGGGAAATAAAAGGCTGGAGGCACTGAAAATGGGGGGAAAGGGGGAAAAAATGAGGAAAAATGGGACTAAATAAGGGGGGAAATGGTAAAAAAATGGAATTTGGCCCCAAATGGGTAATGTGTGCTAGGAAAAAAAGAGGATTCAAAAAAAGGGGAAAAATGGCCCAAAAAAAGATTGTAGGCATAGAAAATGGGTGAAAAGGAGGGAAAATGAGGAAAAAAATGGCACTAAATAAGAGGGAAATGGTTAAAAAGGGGAAATTTGCCCCAAATGGGTAACATGTGCTAGGAAAAAAAAAGGAAAGATGACCAAAAAGGGGAAAAATGGCCCCAAAAATAGGTCTGAGATACTGAAAACAGGGGAAAAGGAGGGAAAATGAGCCTAAATAATGGGAGAAATGGTTAAAAAGGGAAAATCAGCCCCAAAGAGGAAATGTGTGCTAGAAAAAAAGCAAAAGATGACCCAAAAAGGGGAAAAATAGACCTAAAAAAAGGGAAAGGTGACCCAAAAAAAAGGAAAATACAGCCCAAAAAAAAGGAAAATATGGCCCCAAAAAAGGGGAAATATGGCCCAAACCTGGG
>NW_008621955.1:0-7201 GCF_000691845.1 Merops nubicus
GAAGAAAGAAAGAAAGGAAGAAAGCTGGAAACCTGGAAAGCTCCATGCAATAAAATCACCTGGTGGTATTCACATTATAATTTCTTGAAGGGCATTGCAGAAATCAAAAAGAATTAAGGAAACAAGAGGTTCTCCTCAAGGGTTTGAGAGCTGTAGCAGTGACAAGCAAAAGAGATGGTACAAAACCATGCAAGTTTTGCCTGCCCTGCCAGGTAAGAGCCATCCTCCTGACAGGAACTCTCCTCCCACGAGACCATGTCCTCACAGGAGAAGCCAAAGCATCTTCAAGCTGGAAGCCTGTAAACTTCTGGTGATCCCAGGTTGGCTTTTTGGTGGGGAATATGACCCCTGTTGATCTGGAGGCAACTGGAGCTGTTTCTAACCTCTGCTGGTTTATCAGGGAGTTTGAAGAAACATCCAGATGGGTTATACCTCTCTGCAATCAGAAAATGGTCCTGCCAGCCCCCATTCCTCCCAGCTCCTTCCCCCTAAAATTTCCTTACCCCTCTGGTGGGCAGGATGGCTTGGGAGTAAGGAGCTGTTCTTTCCCCTTTTCCAGAGGAAGTGGTGAAAAAAAGTGGGGTTGGCACAAGGCTGTGGAGGACATTTCACATCTGAGAAACAAGCCTGAATCTCTTTGTTAGTGCTCCCTCCTTTCTGGCAGTGACCTAAGACAAGTTTTCAGTCTCAGGGGTCTAGTGCTGCTAGAGACCAGCACAAGGACATCCAGGGGGATGCAGGAGGAAGGTTTTGTAGCTGCCTTTTGCAAGAGCTCATCAGGCTTTTTTGTTATGACACTGCAGCAGGCTGCAGCATGGAAACTGCAATGCCTTCAGACTTCAGCAACAGCCTGGACTAGCTCTGGGTACAATTTTGACCCAAAAAGTTGTGTACCTACAACCTGTATTATTTCCAGTGCAGCTCATCTGGAAGCAATGTGAGTTCACCCTGAAAAAAAGGTTGCAGGAGGTTGAAAATGAGAATTTAAATAGCCAGGCACAGTCCAGAGGTAGCACATCAGGTGCTATTTTGCCTGCTGTCAGATAGTATTAAAGGGAGCCAGAAAACAGAGGCCAGAGTCCTTCTGCAGTGCTGAGCCCCAGAAGGAGACCCAGATCTATCCCATTCCCACAGCATCTTCTAAAATCCCAGCAAAGCAGCTCCAAGGCAAGGATGAAAGCTGCTGGGCAAAAGCGTGCTTGGAAGGCAGATTGCTGAAGGGCTAGGTGGATGTTCAGGGCAGAAACCAGGATTTCTTGGCAGGACACAGCCCCTGCACATGTTTTATCTCCCATCAGCTTAGCTGAGCTAAAGCTGGTGCTGCCAGCCTAGGAGCTGAAGAGCTGCCCATCCAGGAGAGCCCTGGGGGGATGTAAACCCAAGGAAGAGCATTTCATGGGGCTGAGAAATCTCCTCTCTGCAGGGCTGGTTCTGCAAAGGAGCTGCAGGCAGGCTGAGGAGGTTGGGATGGCAGGAGGCTGCCCGGGTGAACTGGCACCCCCCTTTCCCCTCTCACCCAACCCGACTGCAAAGGGGTGGGGCTGGGAACAGGGGGGGATCTGCCTGCTGGGGAGCACTGGGGGTCACCTCAGGTGGGGCAAGGAGGTTCTTCAGCAGTGATCCCTGTGCTTTGGGGGGAGGAGGAGCAAGCTGCTGTGGGGGACAGCCAGAAAAGCAGCCTCACTCCCCTTGCCTGCCTGCCAGCTTTAATGGGGAAACGGTGCTGGCTGCAATAAATATTTCATGCCTGTGAATTGGCTTTTTTTTGGCTGCTCTAAACTCCCTTCTAAGCCCAGTGATGATGGGTCATCATTCTTCAGGCTGTCTTGGGTCTTCAGCAGCCCCTCACCAAGGTGTGGGCTCCGTTTGGCTCTTGCTGCTCATCACAGTACTCAAAGCTCTCAAACATACAGTCAGGTGTGTGCAGGGGTGTATAAGAAGTCAAACAAAGCAGGGAAGAAGTAACAATTTAGCTTCTTTGATTAAACAGCTTGATTTATTGGGCTAAACAAAAGGGTTCTCACCCTGTGCTGTGGAATTGGTACCAGAGGATGTATCAGGTCTCTGAGTGGAAATGCACTTTTGTGATGCCAAAGCTTTCCAAACTGAGAGGGAGAAACAACTGTCAGAGCAGTCTATATGTAAAAAAATCAGCCAGAAAGGTCTAAGAAGTTTTGAATTATATATACTTGAAAAGGTTGTGGAAGAATGTAGCTCCTTAATATTACTGTGGCCAGCACACCACAGTGTTCTGTGTTCAGTGTTCTCATGCCTGGCCACTGGAGGCTTCTCTGCTTCTGTTGAGCACCAGCAGCTGCTGTGACACGATGACAAAAGAATTTACTCTTTTTTTTCTTTTCCTAAGTTTGAATATGGAGTTGCAGCCACTTGAGATGCAGCCCGTGCAGGGGATCCCATGGAAAAACAATGAATTTGGGTAAAGACACGGATAAATGCATGGAGGAGAAAGTTGGTCTGCAGCCTGGTGAACCTGAAGGGAGGCAGAGCTCCTGCTCTTCAGCCTTTACTGCTGAATGTGAAGCCAGAGGCTCAGAAATGTTGTCTCATGGCTGTCAGGGCTGATCACCATCACAAACCAGGGGAAAAAAAACCCACACAAACAAGCCCACAACAAAGTTAAGGAGATTAGAGGGACTGAGCAGCGAGACCTCACTTGGGTCTCTTTCAGTTTTGGAATGAGGCATAAAAAGGGTTTTCAGAAATAGGTGGGTTTTTTTTCCCTGCCTGTTTTGCTCCATTAGAAATTTAGATTGCCCTTGTTTTCCCAGGAGGACACAACTGATGGACTTCAGCAACCACCAGCAACCTCCTTCCTGCTGCCCTGCTGGTCACCCCCACGTGTGGAGAACTCCCAAGGGCCACGTTGTCAAAGGTGACCAGCAACTTCCACCACTGGGACTGTGGCATCCTAAAAGGAGGTGAGGTTTCTGAATGCAACACTGTGGAAGAAGCCCAATTATCTGGAGGTTCTCCAGTAGGGCAGCCAGAAATGAAGGCTTTCCATGCAAGTAACCTACACCAGCTCCAGAGTAGGTGCAGGATTCACCCTTCCCTTTGGAAGAGTTGACTCCTAACACACTGTTATGAGAGAGATGTGGGACCTCCTAGAGCTGTAGGGCTACGTGTGTGCAAGCTGCTTTTAGGGGAGATTGATGGGTGGACACTGGGAGAGGGGGTTTGTGCCATCTTTAAATACACACTCACACCCAGATACCTCACACAGCAGATGACCACGTTGCAGAGGAAGAAAGAATCTGTTAAAACTGGTTTTCTGTTACACAAACTGGGGTTTTCCAGCTGTCACACTCACATCTGGGTGCTACCAAGCAGCACCATCACCTCTGAGCATGTAGGAAAGCAGGAGTCACATCCCTTTGAAACCAGGACATGAGCTTTAAAAAGGGCTCATTTTTCTTAAAAAAAAACCCTCTGTTGATGTGTTTTATTCTCTGTATATTTGAGGGTTACAGCTTTGGAAGAAAAATTCCATTTTTTAACAAAAAAAAAAATCAGCTGTAATATTTGTATGTAATTTGTTCTTCCAGACAATGATGCCTTATGGGATCCATCACGCTGTGATCCTTGCACTTCATTTAGAGGCTGGAAACTGGCTACACGATTGTCTTACAAAAATGCAACCCAAGATCCTCAGCTTTTCTTCACAGCAAGAAAGAGCTTAATAAAGAAAAGATGTTAATACTAAAACTGCTGTATTTTCATCTGACTCTGCTTCTTATCCCAGCCTCCATCACCTTTTAGTTTCCTCTAATGGAATGAAAAAGCATTTGCTTTTTTCCTTCTTCCTCAAGTCCTCCTTTTTCCACCTCAACACAACAACAACAAATTAGTTGCAGATTAAAACCTGGTTTCCTTGCTGCACAAGGCCTGGCCCTGTTTTGGGCTCTACCTACTAGATGAGATGAAGTTTTTAACTGGTGCAGGTGCATCAGCTCAAGAAGAGACACGTGCCTGCCTGTTGTCTGCTTCTAGCAGCTGGTTGGTGTTAAGGAAGAGCAGGAGTGGTTTAGGTGCCCATGTGCCAGGGCTCAGCACTCAGTTTGGAATTAGAAACGTGTGTCTTCAGCTATGGCCAAAAAAATGCATGGAGAAATATGTATTGAGAGACTTTAAACTATGAAAACTAAAGGAGAAGCAAACACTGAACTGCTTGCTCCCTGGTGCTGCACTCAGGCTGCTCCCCAAACACCCTGAAAAGACACCTGAAACTGGAGTACGTGGAAACTACGGGGTGGAAATGTTCCTACAGATCTCACGTGCAAGACTTGGAGCATGAGAGGAGCCCACAGGAGCCAAGGGCATCACACAGGAGTCCCATGTGAAGGAGAAGGAGGACCGAGGGGGTGGCAGGACGGTGGCAGCCCCAGCTCAGATGGGTGGAAGTTGCATCCATGGAGAGCAAAACGCACGAGGCAGGAGCTCTACACCCACCTCACGTCGTGGCTTGCCTTGGGCACTGCACTAAATACATTAAGCCATGATGAATATACAGATTTTAAGATTAAATCTACTTCCTAATGGAACTTTTTACTGGCAACCTTTTCTTCTCGTGCTTTTGAACTCCGTGGAGTTGAAGAACTGCTCCTGGGTGGAACAGCTTCCTGAGTCAAAATCAGCAAAAGGTTGAAGAAAATTTGCAGCATCCAGAGAATGGTTTTTGTGGAGAAACCAAAGGAAATGAACTTCCATAAAGCTCTCTCAGGTTGAGGTCTTGATCTGGGAATTTAGTTTGAAACAGCTGAATTTTCTCCTTGGGAATCTTGTTACAGGTGATGGGACTTCATGCAGGGGAAAATACTCACAGCACAAGACTCTGATGTTAAAGAGATTCTGAAATTATTCCCAGGCTGGCTGAAGACTTCCCAAGAGCTGAATTCTAGCTGCCAGTGCCTAACCCAGTATTTTTTTTCCCAGCCTACTTTATCTTGAAGGTGTAGCAAATGCTGTTGCAGTCTTGAGGCAAGAAGCAGCAGCTTCATGACCTGGCATCGTGGGGATATTTCTCCACCCAAAAATCTGACAGCTTGTGGAGGTGTCCATCTGAAGACGTCCTTCCCGTGCCATCTTGCAGTGTGGTGGTGCAGTGGTGCCAGAGCAATGCCTGCTCACATGGGCTGTATCCCTGCCATCACCCCAGGGGGAGGTGCAGCCCCCCCACTGCTCTCCAGCTCCAGGTAGGGCCAGGAGCTGGTGGTGGGTCCTTGGAGATACTGGGTGGCAATTTGGATCTTCTTTCCAGTAGAGGGCAGTGACTGATGAAGGTACAGAGAAGGGTGGTGAGGACAGCATGGTCCTGGTGATGCAGAGTGGCTGCCCTGGCCTCCTTTGCACTCCGTGGTGTAAAGCAGGAGGAAAACAGAAGAATTCCATCAGGGCTAAGAGGGAAGGTGTAGAGGCTGGAAACTCAGGCCCCCACTTTGCAGCCCCCCTGTGCCTCCAGCACTGCTGGGCACAGCCAGGCTGGCTGGTCCCTCTCTGCATGCAGGGGAGGATATCCTGCCATAAGCACCTCTGAGGAGTCTGCTAGGAAGTTGGGGGGAAAAAACACCAAACCAAACAGCTCCTTTGTCACCTCTCTCATCCATCTGGCCTTCAGTGCTTGCCCTGAAGCAGGGCCAGCTGAAGGGGACAGTCCCAGATGTTTTCCCAGGCTGTTTCAAGGAGCATCAGCTGCATGCAGCTGGCCCTGCTGGCTGAGGGGGAATCCTTTGGGTTTTCTGCACTGTCTCAGACACAGGCTCTGCTGGAGACAGTGGCAGCTTTGCTGCAGAAAGCTGGAGGCAAGGATAACAGAATGGGATGTTTTCAGAGGCAGTAATACTTTTTTTTTTAAAAAAATATCAATAAACAGGAGAATTGTGGGGGTTTAAAAGCAGGGAGATGAGAGGCTGAGTCAGACAGGGCTGCCGATCACAGCTCTGCCTGCGAACTGGGAAAGGCAAAGAAAATAATTTCTGTGCTATAGAAATAACTAATTATCATCTGCCATCTCCAATGCCTCCGAAGAGAAACTCCTGCAGAGACCTTTGAAGCTCCTTTAATACCGAAAGGAGGAAAATACTCTGTCAGACTGAACCGTGGTGCAGGATGTGATCACATAAACCCCGTGTCTTGGAGCACAGCCCAGACGTTTCTGACTTTGTTGGGGTTTTTTTGCTACAGTTTAGCAATTCAGCAGAATCCCATTTGCAGTCCTAGATCTACTGGTTTTGGTAGCGATGGTATGAATTAATGGCTTGTATAAATAAATATTTAAAAACCTAGAGGAGGACGGAGTCGGCTGCAGCAAGAGAATCACAAATTCCAGCAATCTATTTGGGGTTTAGGTATTATTGTTATTTTTTTTTTTAATTCATAGGGGTTTTATTTTCAGAGAGGGTAAAACCTGCTAAGCCTTTGGCTCCTGACAGACATCTATGGAGCTGGGAGTGACAGCAATGAACAGGGAGGTCCCCAGCAGTGCCAACGGCACCAGGCGTGTCTCTGCATCTCAATCTTTCAGCCCCCATCAGTGCTTCACCAAAATGATCCCAAACAGGGCGAGTAGCTCTGAGCTTGTTATGGACCTTCCAGAATCCCTTTTGATGGTCTTCTTCAGGAGCAGGTTGATGTGATTCCCACAGGACGTGGTGCCACCATCACCCGTCCCGCTGGAAGAGCCGCGAAAGGGCCGTAGGTGCAGCTGAACCACACCAAAACCACTTCTGGAGGGCCAGAATATCTTCCCCCCTTTGGAATATCTTTTTAAACTAAGCATCTGTGGTGGAAAGCTGAGGGCGAGCAAACATTTAGAACTGTTTATTGAATAAAACAAGGTTTTAAAAGCCATATTATTGTTCAGGACACAATGGCCGTTGCTGTTTTTGTTGGGAAGGGCCCGTGTGGTTTAAAGCTGCTGACAGCACCAGACACTCACAATGAAATCAGCTCTGCCTCTCCTCATCTGCACGGACGGGTTCAGCCCAGCTAAAGCCACAGATACTAATGGCACTTGTTAATTACCACCCAACCACTTCACTCAGTCGGGTGTTTAGGAACGTTGTGTTTAGGAATGGTCTCACCCCGGCCCGTGGAGGCCGCTGGCGGGAGGGGCTGAGGCTGCTGTGGGTCACCCACAGCCTTCAGCTGGGGGCCATAGAACCCTAGAATCCTTTAGGTTGGA
>NW_008621956.1:0-349 GCF_000691845.1 Merops nubicus
CCAAGCACAGTGCAACGCTTTGAGCATTAAATAAGGAGAAAGCCGCGGAGGACAGAGGTCGTGCCCCACGGGGCTCCCATCCGCACCTGGAACCGAGCAGATGCACTCCACACGCCCGGCAAACGGGCAGGGGTGGAAACTCCTACGAATGCAAAGCTAGGAATGCCAGAGAAACAGCCCAGAAAGTGCGAGAGATGCACGTCTGCCAGGAATGGCATTTTCTGCACAATGCCTGCACCCGGAGCTGAGCGGCACCGGTACTGCCCGGCTGCCAGACACGGGGAAGAGACCCCCGAAGAGACCTCCAGGCACTGGGGCTCACGGGCTGCTCGGCGCAGGCAGGGGCGCG
>NW_008621956.1:380-892 GCF_000691845.1 Merops nubicus
GGGGTCTGAGCAGCAGCCGAAACGAGGAGAAGGAGCTTTCCCCCCCAGCCCCAGGACCGAGCGAAAGAAGCAGCCCTTACCTTTGGCCCCTCGCAACACAAACCCGAATCCCTCATGCTCCCTCTTCTGCAGCACGGCCGTCTTCTCCTCAATGATGTAGTCACTGGGCAGGAAAGAGCACAAGAGAATGATGCTGGGGTTAGATTTCAGCACCATGCTGCCAGGCGGAGGTGGCCTTTGTGCCTGTGACAAGGAGACCTCTTCTCATCGACCGTTTCATCTCAGCAAGGAGTTGGGCACGATCTGCTTCCCTCCCTCCCTTGCCCAAAGTCAGAACAAAAAGACGAAAGCTACTTTCCCTCAACGCGTGGGTGGAGGAAAACCCCGGCTGCCTGGATCACCCTGCTGCCCACCGCTCCCCTGCTCGGTCACCTGCATACGCATGCAGGGAGCCTACAGATCCCACTTTGGGCTTCCCTTTGAATGATGCCCTTGGCATCTAAGTGGCGAGC
>NW_008621957.1:0-26598 GCF_000691845.1 Merops nubicus
CAGACACCACCGCCCCCCCCCAAACCACTACACTGGCAAACCATGTGCCATTGTTTCCCCGGTGCTGCCACTGTCCCAGCAAGGCTGCCACACATTCAGAGTCTGGATCTGTGTTTTGCCCCAAGCTCCACACACTGTGACCAGGCCAAGCAGCCTGTGACTCCAGCATGCTCTGGTACCAGCTGGTCACCACTGGGCAGGATGAGGCCAAGCCTTACCAAGAAAGCTGAGCTCATGTTTCCGAGAAGAAAAGAGAAAGAGAGAGGCTTGAGCAGAGCATTGTCATTGCCGGTGGTTTCTTCCAGGCTAGCAGTAAACTGAGGTTGTTTATTGGATCCCAAACTTTCTTTGCATGTACACAGGAAAACAGATGCTTCCCACTCCCGGGCCCCGTGCTCAAGCAAGGCTCCCTCAGCAAAACCCACAGGTAGGGAGGGTACACAAATGGGTTAGCAGAGACATTGCTTCCTGCCTCTGGCCACTTTGAGCTGGTGATAGAACATTATCTACCCTGCACACTTCTTTGGCCTCCTTGCCAGGCTGTCGGGCTGGCTGACAGCATGCAGCTGGCTTTTCCTGCATGGTAGGAACAGCTGATGCTTCCACTCACAAACAGGGAACAGAGGCCAGGGCTCGCAAGTGCTTTGGCTCAAACAGTCACCCAGAGCCTGAGCAGGTGGGTGCCCTAACTGCCAGGTCACCTTGCATCTACCATCATTAAAGGCCTGGCACGGTCCATCCATAGCCCTATCTTCAGTAAGCCGCAGGTGCAGAATTCCATTTGATTCATTTATGCCAGCCACAAATTGAATTTCAGGTTCTTACAATCAATTAGAGAGGAAAAGGGGAAATAAAGTACAAACTCATGTGCCTGGACGTATGTTTAATTATGGGACTTAACTCTTGCCTCTTCTCCTGAAACAGTGGGCACTGGTCCCTGCCTGTGTCAGGGCTATGTGTCCTTCTGTGGTCCAAAGAGGATTCTTCAGTTTTCTGCCTAAAGAAGGCCAAGAAGGTCCTCACAAGTGACACAGGTTGTTTGAGAACATGATGCACCCACTGTTCCCCTCTCTTGTGACATTTCTTTATATAAGCAGCTGAACAGCAAACTGTATCAGTGTTCATTACTAATTTTGTTATTTATAGTGAGCTGCCACAGATGGAGACTGCAGTACTATTCTATCTTTAGGGCGTAGCGCCTGCCTGTCCATACAGACAATTGGTAATTAGCACAAGAACAATTTGTTTATCTATTCTCAAACTTAAATAAATAGGAGAGACATTTATCTGTCAGAATTCAACTCCCTCCCATTTCCAGATCTCCAAGTTAACTGCTTAATGAATAAAGCTCATCGCTTCAGACACTTAGATAAAGACAAAAGTGTCTTTTAAAAGAATTGCCATAAAAGTAAATTAAATATGCAGTAAAAAATAACAGGTCCTGTACTGAAGGGAGAACATTTAGATCACAAGAACCAGGAGCACAGGACAAGATGAAGTCCACAGTGGCATCAAGCAGAGGTGTAGAAATGGACCAACCAGTACGTAGGGGAACTGTGGTGTACATATCCTGGTTACTCCTGGCATGTTCACTTCCTCTCAGTCCAGCCACTCACCTCTCAGCCAATCATTCCAATCATTCCCTGCATGAGCATTAAACTGAGAAATAGAAGGCAGAGAGGATACTTGCACTTTTCCAAGTAAAACTCCATGCGTGCACCAAGATGCACTTTGGTGGCTTGGATGGCAGGACCCTGCCTAATGTGAACACCACACAAGCCAGGGGGAAGACATGACATATTTTCTTCTATTTTTATCACTGATTCCAACTGTTCTTTGTTTTCTTTTATTCCTTATACTCACCCTTGAATTTGGTGAAGAGAGAAAAAGCCTTTATGAATAGATGGACTTTTTGAGTTGCACCCAAGGGTTGGCCCCTGTTCTCTCTTGCCTTGCCCTCACCACTGCTGACAGGAAGGGAATGGGGAATGTTGCAGAACTGCTCATATTCACTTTAAAGACAAGAGCAGACTGTGTGGAAAAAATATTTAAAAAAAAAAAAAAAAAAACCAACAAAACAACACACACCTTGTCTTTCTCATAATTCAGATGTTCTTTAGCATCTAAAATTGTTCACTTACACAAGCTTGCAGGCATAGCCTTTTTTACAGGCATATGAGTGTACCCACATCTATACACATCGTGGGAAAAGCAATAGGAAAAAATACAAAGGTTTTAAACCTTACTGCTATCAGGTAGCAAAAGTGGGTCAGATCTGAGGAATTCTGCCTGGCAACCACTTCTGATCAGATGAGTACCAGGGAAGAACTATTTGCTTATTGTCCTTTTTTATCCTCTCATCAGCATCCAGAAAGGGGATAAAAGGTACTAAATAAATGTAAACTATTTCAAATACAACAGTTGGAAAGAAATAACTAATGCAGAGCTCCTGCTTTTGTCTTTCAGCTCACAACTCCGAATTTCCCTGTTGTGGTCAAGCTGGGACATGCTCATGCTGGAATGGGGAAGGTAAGTAGCAGGAAAAAATACACATAGCTCAGGAAACAGATAGATATGTGCCACAGCATTCCGGTGACCGTACATGACTGTGGGCAACCAGCGAAGGGGTTAAACCTCCCCACAGCCTATCTGGGTTGCGCTGGCTGTTCCTGCGGGAGAAAAGACCTTTTTCCGCTGCCACGCACTTGGAGGCAGGCAGTGGTGTTGGGTTGAAGGCTGCCTGGGATGTGGGAAGGGGGGTTGTGAAGAGTGTGGGGAAAGCTGGCTGGGCTGAAGTCATTAGGCTCGTCCTTTCTATATTATTTTCTCTTCTGAAAGTGGTAATGTTGTTTATTCAAGCACCTGCAATGTTCAGCTACACCCCATAGCTCTCACAATGAGGAGCAGTGGCACTGGTCTTTTTGAGCACATTATGATGACCTTATTCAATAAAACAGGAGCCCTTCAGTTATTTTTTTCCTCCTTGCAAGGAAGAACAAGACCTTACAAAGCAGAGTGGCTGGTTGACTGCCAAGGAATCCTGAAAAACAGTTCACTCACCAGAAGGACCTGTTTGTTTTTCCCAGGCTCTCTGGGACCTTTATTCCCCCAGTGAATTAGCAGCCCCTGTTTTTTGGGGTGACTGGGCTCCCCTTTCAGTGAGGCATCACCAGGACATTCCAGCTGCACTTTAGCCTCCTCTTTCTTGCATATGCATTTCAAAAAAGCATCTTCTATCACTCTAAGACTTGAATTGTTTGGAAGTAGGAAAATCTGATATGTCATCTCTGAACCCAAACGGGTGGTACGTGAACTTTGTAACCGATAGCTCTGTCATGGTGCTTCCCTAGAGCAGATAGACCTTCTCCCAGCCTCACACTTTGCCTGAAAATTATATATAGGTATGCCAAACTTAAACTTGGTACAGCTTGTTTGATTGCACTCTGGAAACAGAAGCTCTTTCTGGATTTCTGGATTGCACATGGAAGCTCTCATAATCTTTCTTGCTGTAGTTGCAATGTTCCCCTGTCTGGATGGTAGCTGCCAGGAAGGAAGTGGGCTCAGACCTCTGGGCCAGTGGTACAGTTGGCTTCCAGCTCAAAGAACAAACACTTAAATAAGCAGGAAATGTTAATTAAAATATTGGTGCTGCATACGTTCAACAGGCAGAGATGCCATTGAATTAGAGTATGTGCGGACAGCCTACAGATGCATGTAGACTGAGCCACTGGACATGTCTCTAGGAAGGATTTCATTAGCAAAATCCAGTCAGGACAAACCAGGCGTAAGAAACCACTCCCTGAGGAAAGGTAGAAAGGTTTCAACTTCTCTGAGACCCTGTAATCTGACTGCTCTGCGATTTCACCTGTAATGTAGGGATGGCTTCATGTGTCTCTCTTGTGCACGAAGGACCCCAAGAGGCTACAGAAATGAAGGCAGAATCAAAGAAAAGTACCCTGATCTTAACAGGGTTTCCAGACAAAATTCTCAGCAGAATATTTAGCTATTGTCTTCTGTACAAGACATCAGATCTTCCACCTCTCACTTTACCTCCCATTTTATTCTTTAGTGATGTTGATTTTTGCTGTAAGTAGTTATAGGGGAAGAGTTTCTATTCAAACTCCAGGCAGTATTGTATGTCATGGTACAAGTGGGGTAGGTAGAAAGTTGTTCAAGATGAAGATAGGCTGACAGCCAGTGTCTTAGAAGAAAGAATTGCTGTAAGGCCAAGTTTACTCTAGTCCCTTATGGAACTAGGGACTAGTAGCAAACAAAGTCTGGTTGTGGATTTGGGCAAAGAGTTTCAACACTGCTCTGTTCAGTAGATGAGGAAGGTACAGGAAGGAAGGGTTGTTGACCTTACGGTTTTAGTTTGGGCCCTTCTCCAGCCACAAGCAGCCTGAAGGAAAGTTGAGACTGATTAAATTAGTCTTCTCCAAGTTCTACTGCATTTCACTGCATAGAGCAAAAAGAGAAGGAAGTGAAAATGAAATAAAAACCACATCAGTTGGTTTAAAAAACAAGTAACACAAATTAGTTTCATGTTGTTTTTAAGACAATAGGGTTCAAGCCCAAGTGGGACTGACAGAAAGAAACCATAGAAAATGTCAAGGAGAAATACAGATAAGCAGAACTATGGGTATAAAGAAAAGTAAAGCCTATAGGGGAAAAAAAAAAAAAATTCCAGTTAAGTAATTCTGAAAAAAGCTTCCAGGAGACATAATAGTGGTTTTAGCCATCAAAATATAAAAGCAAAACAAGTGATGATAAGGAAGTTATGGAGAGCTGAAGGATTTCGTCGCATTGGTCTTCAGAAGCAGAGATGATAGCAGGAAATAGCAGATCTTTAGCTGTAAAATATATGTAATATGAAAAGAGAAAGGTTTGGGTTTGGTAAGAAATTACACTTCCTTACATGAAAGTAAATGTTAGTAAAGCACCTGCATTGGGTCATGTTCTGTATAAAAGCAGTGACTGAAGAAACAAAGGATAAAATAACCAAACAATTAGCCAAAGTACACACGAATATTAAAAGTAGTATTGCAACAAATGATGCCAAGATAGCAAGCCATGTATTTGTACCTGTAATGGGTGCTTCAAAGGATGTGAACATCCAAATTATGATCTTGTTACCAGCAGAAATTGCCCAAGAAGTACTTATTTTATTCTTGTTATTAATGATAAAATCACATGAAATGGAAAGCATCAAGAATTAGAAGAATGAGCAAGGATGTGAAGTTCAGACACTTATTCTTTATTTGTACTGAGGCAGTGGCCAGGAGCCAGATAAACTCTTGACACAGAAAAGTCTTCTCCCCTAGAGAGGTCCACCACTGACTTGAAGGGGGATTTGTGTCATTTCACAGTTCTTCAGTTTCTCTGTGTTACAAACCAGAGAGATTATAATGATTACCTGGTACTTATTGCTAACTCATGTTCATAAGGCTCTTGGGACTGTAAGAAGTGCTGAGTATTTATTATTTTGTAATAATGGCTACAAAGACTGTCATTATAATAGTCAGACTTCTATTTTCACCCATCGTTTGTTTTCAGAACATTTTTAGAAAATTCACTCACATCTTTTAATCAGCAGGTTGAATAGATAATCCTCAAAGCTAAAATGAAAAATAACTGTGTTAGGACTTGTAAGGAATAAGCCCTATTGACTGTCTTGAGCTTGCTAGAGGCATAGTTAGTATTCAAGGTCAGAACTAAAAGGTATACCATTAGTGATAGAAATGCTCTTGCCAAGTGATGTGTGCATGTAAAGTCCAGGTGAAATTCAAGAGAACAAATTTTCAATAGAAGACATCTTTTAAAATTGCCATCGAGAAATGGCCTCTCTATTGACTTGAGCAGAGACACCAGGATTAGCCTTCACCCAGAGAAAAAGGGGTCTCAGAGAACCCTCCCATCTGAAAACAGGACATATACCCCTCAGGCCCCCCCATATCTATCATTATCCTCCTTCAAAAATTCGGAGACACTTCATATTTTGCTGGCACTGCAATATCATAACAAGTGCAATGTGTGTTGCTGGTCCAATACAGTATTGATACAAGCAAAATATCTGTGAAATACTGCTTAGATAATGGTTTACAAGGGAGTCAGCAGAGGAGGACCTTTCTTGTGTTGTATTTAAGTTGCCCAGGCTCACCGGATCAACAGTACTCAACTCAAGGACACTTCCAGGGAAATCCTGGGTGAACACTGAGAGGAGATGTCCTTCCCTGTGCAGAACTGAACTGTTTTTCACCCAGCAGTTCCTAAGAAGTCAGGGCATTTTTAAGAATTGTGCAGTTTGAGCCTACCTATCCCAGAAGTGATTGGGGGTCTTTGTTAAATAGGGTGAGCACCATAGTGAGAAAGGAATAATACTTCTTCCTGACTCTGGATCTCATAATGCCAGGATCCATTGAAAAGAATAAAGCCCTGAGTGTGTTAATATCTGCCATTTGTGTGCTAACATGACCCTAGAGTGCCCTAGGAACAGAGCCCAGCACTGCAAATTCACTCAAAGAGCCTCTTCACCTCTTCCTGATCAGATCATGGGAAGGAAACAACTGCCAGATCTGCAAAGAGGGGAAAAACAGTATCTGTTCATGTGGCTTTATATATATATTTTATGAGGTTAATAAACATATATATATATATACGTTGTTACTCTTACTTTATTTTTAGACCTGTCTAATTAAGCCAGTTTAAGAGTACCCTCCTGTCCCCTCCTGCCCCATAATTATGAAAACACCTCCCCAGTACAAATCCTGGCTCAGATGAATTTATTATATTGTAGAAGAAAAACTTGTTGTTCATAATAATGTGGTCAGAGTTATTTTCTCTCTTGCTGGATGAGAAAGACTTCTCTACTTTTTTTTTTTTTTCCCCCTCTGGTATAAATATAGCACGAACCAAACAGAGCCACTCTGTAATGTAAAAATACTGCAAGCTTTTTATCAGGAAGGACAGTTCGTCACCTTGTCTCTCTCGGGACTGAAAATAGAATGTTCCAAAAGTGAGAGCTTTGAAAATCCAGAGTGCTAAAGAGGAAAGGAAGGGGAAAGGGCTGCCTCGGTTTGTCAAGGAACAAATATTTTCTTTTACAGAGGACAAATAATGACTTGACATGTAACATTCACAACAGAGAAGCCCAATCTCTGCATTACCACTGACTCATGAGCAAGGAGGTACCACCCATCTTGAAAATAGCAAAAGCATCCTCATTTCTTGCACATCAGTCTGAAAGCTTTTGCTGGACACAGAAAATGGTGACTGTTCCAGGGCACTGGGGACCAAAGCTGCCAAGACCCAGGGCTGAGAGAAGCTCTTTGTTAGAAAGTTAGTAGGGATTATAAGGTTTAAAGCATTAAAGGCAGCATCGTCACATTTAGAGAACCTCAGTGTGAAGATAGTAAGGAAATGCAGACTCTGTTGTGTCTTTTTTATTTTGAGGTAAGTCAAACTTAGGCCTAAACTGAACATGTGTCGGTTGGATCACATATTTTCTGAGAAGGGGAGTATAATTTGAGACAGAGGGAAGGAAAGACTGAAGAAACCTTCTGTGCAGAGCTATTCCTGAAGACCCACTATCCCAAAATGGTAAAGTCACTACAGAAAGACTAAACACAGGTTGAGATGGATGAAAAATCACAACCTCAGGTTCTGGAGGAAAACACTTAGACCGTGCACAAGCCTACCAAGATTCATTAAAGCACCATTTTGCCAAGCCTGGCCCTGGCTCAGCCTGGGCACACCTTTCAGCAGAACCTGCCTCTAACCCCAGTTTGGACACAGAAACTGCTTCTGCAAGTCATCTCCAAAGTGATGTGGATTTAACCTGTGAGGCAGAGTTAATTCTGGATGGCACTCAGAGAAGCAAGACTAGGGCAGCGCTAGGAGACTCGATAATTCTGCCACTTTGGCTGATTATTTTTTCATGTGACCATGTGACTAAAAAAAGCGAAAGGGCACCTTGCAGTACTTAGGCTAAAGAGAGAAAGGACTGCTGTAGCCCGGTGGCCCTGGTGCCCAGGAACATCTGGGATATACAAGAGGCAGTAGATTTGGGAACTATGAGATAGAGGAAGAGGAAGTTTCTATCCAGGTCCCTCACTGCAGGAACCTGTGCACATCCCAGGGGTGGCTCAGACTGCCCAAAAAATATCCACAGTGGGATTTCAATAAATCCAGCACGCCCCTTCCAAAATACTGTCTTGCAGGAAGGCCTCAAAAAAAGGTCCAGAGCAGGGATGGGGCAGAAGTGTTTCTTTCTGATCGATCCCTCAGACCACTTTCCAGACAAGGGCAGAAAAATCAGTGCCTCTTGGGAAGGTTGAGGATGAGAATGGGCACCAGGTGCATGCTATGTAGCTTCCAAGATGCCACTGCAGGGCAAAGTGATGGTCACATCTGTGTGAGCATGTCCCCAGGGATCCAGTCAGACTCCCCTCTCCAATGCAGCAACAGGGAGCATGCTACTGCATGGCCAGTGCCTGGGTTCGAGAATAGAGCTAGAAGGGAAGCAGGAACAACCCCAGTGAGCTTCCTTACTCAGAAGAGGCATTTGTCAACACACTAGCCCAAACTCTTCACAACAGGTCACTAAAATGCTACTGCAAATAGCAGCAGATGGCTCCAGAATGAGTCTATTGCTGCTCAAATAACCAGCACAGCTAAGCAAACAGGCCACCGGGGCAGGGACTGTGTTTACACTCACTGTTTGCACTCCTCTGTGCAGCTAATGGGATATTGCATTTATCCTAAGAAGGCTAGGGGGAAAAAAAAAAAAAAAAAAAGAGAGAGGAGAAAAATGGCTTCACGTTTTCTGACTTCTTTTCTCAGTTTCACATATTGGCCAACCTATCATTTTAGAAAACAGATTTATCCCTTGTTAGGTAAACTGGTAACTGTTTGCTATAGAATGATTTTTAATTGTCACTTCTTAAATAATGCCCTGTAGCATCACACTACATCCATCCTGGCTTGGGTTATCTCTAGGGTTTTTTTCTCCTGTTAGGGAAATGGATATTTTATTGATGTGTAAAAGAGTTACAAGGCAGGAGGAAATGAATTATACAAAATTTAAAAGTAGAAAGCTAATAAAGTACTGGACTTGATAGATAAAGCAGGAAAACAAATCTAATTTGACTGTAACCCAAGTGCTTCCTGTTTATGAAGTAATAACCATACCCCGGACTAAACCAGTGTTAACCCAGGACACGGCTGTTATTTTGTCAAATTTGGCCAGCTCTAACAATTAACAAATGGTGGCTCAGATTTCAGCTTTGGTGTGGTGATTATTTTGATGCCTGGCAGGAAATAAGGCTGTGATCTCCTAAAAGGGGACCTCTTTGAGGTACTTTCTCTCAAAAGTCCGTGGGAAGGACTCTGGAATGGGCCATGGAAGATGCCAGAGCTGTGTCCTGAGGACTGTACAGTGGTGTGGCACTGTGGGAGTCATCTTCTTTGTTTTTAATTTCTTACTTTCAATACTTGATGAGTCTTCTCCTCTTTATTTATCCAGCCAAAAATCTTCAGGCCCATAGGAGAAAACACTTTCAAGTGCTTTCTCTCTTTCCACATAGAGAGGGGGTGATGGAGAGGAGGAAGAAATGGACCTTTCTCTTCCATTCAAAACTCTGCCTTCTGTAGTTTTGAGGAAAAATCCCATTTAACAAGACAAGCGTACAGCTCCTTTCCAGCAAAAACAATACAGCCTAATTTCACTCTGGAGAGGGAAGCAGCATCCCTTCCTCTGCCTGAACAAGTGTTCTTGGGATGGGAAAGCAAACATTTCAGCTGGGACCCAAAGAACTCTGTTGCACAAGCACAGCACTTTGTTTAGGATCCCACAAATGTTCCTGTTCCAAGTAGGTCATTATATAATGGCTTTTGTCTTTTCCCATTGCCAAAAGGGTCCAGCAGAATATGTCATAACACCATGCATTGCCTGCCCATGTGGTCCCTCCTGTGATCATCTCATTTGGGTGGGACTCTCTCTCTTGATGTCATTCAGCCCAGCTCAGCTCTTATCTGTGCAACAAAAATATTCAGCCCCAGCACAGCCTGCATTCCACCTGTTATTTTGCAAGTCATGCCCAGGCTGGGGGTTCCCTGCATGTAAAGTGCTCCCCTTTCTCCCCACTGCCTCCAGGGCATTCCTACCACCTCACCCTGCCCTGCTACGCTCGGAGCAGCCAGCACTGCCCACAGCCCCACTCAGACATAGAGGGGGACAACAGAGCCCAGAGCAGGGCTGCTCCTCCTGAATGACATGCAATGGTTGCCTTTACATTTCCCCTTTGTGTTTTTTATTTCCTTTTTTTTTTCTTATCCTCCCACCTCACAGATGACAGTTGCCTTCCTCTACTCCTTTTCGCAGTGGTCCCTGAATAGCAAGAGCACAGCCCTCATCACAGCAAAAGGGAAGAGGACTAGGGGTATTTGGCATTCAGCAAAAGAAGCAGCAAAGATCAGGTCTTCTTTCTTATTATTCAGGCACATAGAAGTGCTCATAGGTCAAACTAGTTGCACTTTTCACCTTCCCCACAGCCTGTCCAGTTCTTAAGACCTTTTCTGTACCAGGATGTGGCTGCATCTTGGGCTTATGTTACCACCGGTGCTTACACAAAACCATGTAAACAGAGTAAAACACATTACCAACAAGCTTGTCCCCTGTTCTCTAGTGAAGATGGCTCCTGCCCTCTCATGGTTGACTGCAGATATGTAAAACCACTTGTTTGTTCTTCGCAAGGAAACACCAAATACCATTGCACATGTTTCCTTCAGCTGGCTCCACAAAGTCTGGCATCACCTTCCTTTAACACACATGCTGACGCAACTGGGAAGTTCCTCTGGGGCAGAGACCAAGCTATTGTCATGAGCAAGTAGACACTTAGCCAAGCAGGATTGCAACCCCCAGTCATGGTCTCAAAATGGTACCAAACTAGAAAGAGTAGGTGAGATGTAAAGAAAGTCACTCACTTGCTCAGCCTTTTTACACAGTGTGGGCCGTTTCTCCACCAGTTGACTCACCCTTCATGCATCCATCCATCTCTGAGGAATTAGACTTGCATGGGTTTCTTTGGTGCACCAAACAAGTTTTTGCCAGTAGTCTAAAGGCCAGGGCTGGTAGTATCAATGAGGTGAATTTGTCCCCTATAATCTTGTTACCTGCTTGTTCAGTTTTCCTCTCCCAGATTAGCGAGCTATTGTAAAGAATTGATCATATCATCATTAAAGCTTTGGTCTGTTCTGCAAGACTGTTTTGGCTGTTCTTTCTTCTTCTTTTTTTTTTTTTTTTTTTTTATAAGATACAGAGCAGTAACTGAGAGTACAAATCTGTGAAAAGCCAGTTTCTCAGAAAAACTCCAGTTCATAAGCCGCTACCTTCTCATTGCCAAGTGTGACTCAAGTCTAACACCTACCCAGCTGTCCACACACGTGCCTGTGGCATTGCACTCACACGTATCTCCACAAGAATCACAGCCTTCCCCAGAGACATATTGCTCCTTCAGAGCTTGCTTCCAGATGGGAGACCTGCACTGCTCCTCAAAGAAAGTCTGGATCCAGGGTTAATGTGAAATGCCAGGGAACTAAAGCTTAGAGGTGGCAGACAACCAGCTCTCTTGTTGATTTCCTGGCATTGGTTTCTATTTCCTGACCCCCCAAAAATGCTCTGTTTTCATCCATCCCAACATGGGAAACAGCAGTTCCAATGTCTGAATGAAGTAATGACCCTTAAGAGATCAAATATTTTCTGAAGCATCTTAAAAGCAATGAGCATCAGCAGGAGCCATCTGGGCAAAGGCCTAGCTGCCTCCCTAGTGCCAGGTTTACCAGGGCTTGTGCATGAGGAAGTAGAAAGTGGTTGATTTGCTCTGAGTTGGGTTGGTCTGGGGAACTTCTCTCTTTAAATCACACAAGCCCTGCCCTGTCCTCAGCTCGGGGCAGGGGGTGGTTAACTGACATTTGTACTATTCAGGCACAGAGGTGACTTCCGCTCACAAATTATTCCTGTTCTTTTTTGCTCTTGTCACTTTTTCATGGGATTTTGGCAATCAAGGTCAAAGTTGAGAACCAGCACAACTTCCGGGACATGGCCAGCATAGTAGCCATGGCAAAAACCTATGCCACCACTGAGCCATTCATTGACTCCAAGTACGACATCCGAATCCAGAAAATCGGCAGCAACTACAAGGCTTACATGTGAGTACATGGGTATGCCAGAGTGAGACTGGGGGAGACAGTGCTGGGGATGTGATTCAGTCAGTGTCTGCTCTGGGCAGGAGCAGGAAGCTCATTTAATTACCTTGAAGATAAGGTAATTAAATGAGCTTCTGCTCTGCTGTTCTCCTCCCACCTCTGAACCCAAATCCCTCATCCACTGGTCATAGTCTCCATTACTCACCATCAGCTCATTGTTTCTGGAAGGCAAATCTCTCTACCTGTTTCTGAGATTCAGTTAGTTCCCACTATGACAACCGTGCTTTGCTATTACCTATCACCTCTCCCTCATGAAAGGCTCATCTTTCCCAGCAAAGATGTCTAGCTGCCAGTACCCTGTAGTGGGAACTGAACCCACACTGGAAGAAACAATAAAAGTCTGAGCCAGCTGCAACTCATGGAGTCCTACAGTGTCCAACCCATAACAACATCCCATCCTCCCCAGAGCTGGAGGTCAGGGCATCACAGTCATGAGGACATGAGGAGCATGCAGCACCAGGTACAAATGTCCTAAGGCTGGCAAGCATGCAGGGTTTCTGTGGGTGTTCTGTATGTGTGATTCTTGAAGCACAGAAAGGAGGGAAAGGAGAAGGAAAGACATTTATGTGGAGGTCCTAAAGCTCTTTGCTGCCTTGTGGGGTAGCGAGGGAGGTGGCATGAAGGCAACCTTCAACACTGGTATGTTTAAAAATATTTGAAAGCAGCCAAACTTCAGTAGTCATCAATCTCAATTAATGATGTAACCACATGAGTCAGTAAGACACCTGTTTCTTCTTACTGCAAACCAGTAAGTAAAAAAAGCCAAATAGCACAGCTTCTCCAGAAGCTACTTATCCAGCCACAAAATTTTGGACAAGTAGACAGCTCCAGCAAGTACATTCTTCAAGTCACCAGATAAACTTCACGTTACCTAATACCCACAACACTGTGAGTTTTGGGTCCATGTTTACAAACCCTCAGGCCACAGTTCTGGTGAAACAGTCAAATAAAATAATCAAATGTGCATGAGCACAGATTTTTCAGCTATGGCTGCCTAAAATTCCCAGCTGGATTCCTGGTAGAGGTATTTAAGTAAACTAGCTAATGTTTGAGTCACATTCTTCATGGGAAGGACTTGTGGGGCACTTGGCTACTTCATGTGAACTCAACAAGAGAAAATTTGTTTTAAATCTAATCAGATCAAGCACAGTTGCCTAATATTACATTAATGTTTCAGGCAGTCTGGATCAAATTGGCCAAAGGAAGGAAGGTTTAAAATATCAATTAAAATTCCGTTCCTGCTAACCTACCCAGCCTTGGCTACAGAACCTGCTCCCAGCCTGCCTCAAAAAAGTGAAACAAAAGGCCAGTTAGCCTGATCATTTCTTCTCCCTGTTTATCTTTCACACTCACCATGCACTCATCCAGACAAGGATAAGAAATAATACCAGATGACTGACAAAAGAAAGCAGTCACACTAAAAGCTTATCCCACTTCAGAGTATAGCTGTGCAAACAATGTTTGCTAAATGAAAAATGTTTTCACATTAGAACAGCCATGAACAGGAAACACTTTAATGAGAAATGAAGCTTATTAGCAAAGCAAGTGACCAGCAAAATTCACCCAGCAACTTGCTAACCCAGAAGGTTGACTTATATGGACAGAGCCATTTATAGACGTGAGCTTGGGAGAGTAGGACAGTGAGTCCCATCAGGGGCTGTTCCTTCTGTCCCAACATCAGACAGAATAGAAGGTTATTTCTATGGTATAAATAAGTCCCTACTATGTCCAAGAACAGATGTAAAAGTACACAAAATACCAGAGCTCCCACTGATGTTTCAAATAGAAGATTCCAGATCATTAGTTATATTACCAAATTTCAGCCTTAAAGGCTGAGGATGCAGTCACATCATACTAAGTGAATTGCTTTGATCTGTGAGCCATGGAATCTACCCAGTGTTTTTATATGTTCACCCACACATATAGACTTTAAAAGTCCCTTTCCTTCTGAGAAAAGAGTGTGTACCGAAGTTCTCTAGAATATGTTTATTTTGCACCAAGCATCTGCCAGAGGGAGGATGCTGCAGGGTGACTCATGCATTCCTCCCTGCCCCAGATGTTCAATGCACTTCCTTCCAGCCCATGACCCAAGGCTTGAGTTCAGTTTCCCATTGAATTCAGTGTAGTGACTCCAGATTTACACTACTAACAAACACCTACTTGCCCCATGCCTTGGGTCAGTCTCAAAACAGCAGATAAGCAGCACGTGATACATGCCTAAAATTCCACCAAATGTGTTTGACTGTTGTTGTAATACTGGTGAAGAGAAAGCGCAAATACTGCTCACATGGCAGAGGAAATTGGGGAAGAAATTATGCTTTCACCCTCACCCTAATTGGGGGCAAACAAAGCAATCATTTCCAGCTAAGACTTGTGAAATGTTGTTCACTTTGCATCAAGCCAGCAGCTGCTGACTTTCAGAGGTAGGATATTCCTTGCCACCAGCTCTCAGCAAGCGAGTAGTATCCTTTCATTACTAGTTTTATGAGTGTGACTTCTGATCTTGTCACCTCAAATGCAGTTCAATGTGCTCTGCAGAGACTACAACATCAACTGCGTCTAAACCAGAGTTACTTTACGACTGAAATGGCGCAGCTCAAAGCTGGTGACTATAGGACACCAACAGCCCAACCAGCAAGATCTGCTTGATCAGCTGATGTCTAAAAGCCTGGGGTCCTTTCCTTTAAGATACTGACTTTACACTCTTGTGCCTCTCTGACATTTAAGATGATCAGAAGCACTTTGACCTTCAGTCCCTGAGAGAAATGGGGTTTGAGGCAGGGCTTTCTTCAGGTGCCTTTTCCACTGCAGATTGAATACAAAGAGGGAAACTAAAAAGAAGAATAATTTGGTGGAACACTTGACACATTAAATCCTCAGACATGCTTGGAGTGGAGTGATCTTGACAGAGGTTGTCGTGTAGGAATTTTGTGACTGGTCCAGAGGGCTTCAGATGAAGCTTGTCCATTTAAAAACAGGAAAGTTCCTTCACAGGAAAGTTAGGGGTACAACTGAGGGAAATATTTTATATCTTATGCCAAATATTGACTGGAGATGGGTAGGCATAAACAAGTCCAACCAATCAACCCAACATCTAGATCAGAGTTCTTATTTTGTGAGCTTTCCCACATCAAATTTCCTTGTAAAACTGTATAGCTGTGGTTTGCTTTTTTTAGGGATGACACAACTGCTTACATTTGGTACGCCAGGTACATTTCCTAAACACTTATATGAAATCATCTTGTCACTAATCAGACTCTGGAAGTTCTCATCAATACTAATGGGATTCTGGGCGCCATCTGGCACTGCAGGGCAATTTTCTGAACCTAAATGTTAATAAGTAATGTTTCTCCCCGTTGCAGAACTGAAAAATATAATCCTAAGAATCCCATGTCAAATGAAAAAGCAGCTGACAGTTGAACACTGACCTTAGAAGCCATCAAAGGGCTAATAGCAGTCAAAGCTTGAGGAGGATTCCATCCTTTTGCTTTCAGAGTAGGACAGGAAGATGGATGTTTGGTGAAAGGCATAAGTGCCAAGAATCAACTATATAGAAACAGTTATTCAACAGAGGAGTCATGTTCCTTTGCCTCCCTTCTTTAAATATGGTTACAAGGACCATTTAAATTTCACAGCAACTTTACATACAACTTTAGAAGATAAATGGAAAAAGGACTCCAGGCTGTCCCTCACCAGAGTAAAGGGGAACCTTAGGTAGCCAACTATAATAAGGCAGATTTATAGTTTAGCAGGACATCAGTATTACCACTGCTTCATGTAGTTTTGCAAATTCAGTCTCTTCTCCACATCATGTTGAAAAGGTGAGAGAGCTGGCATCGAGGGTTCCCACAACCTCATGTTGAAGTATTACCTTATACTCACCTTATAAATCTCTACCTAAATCTTCTTCAACATGGAGATGTTCCCTGGATGTATCCTGTCAGCTTTGACTTGTTCTAGCTTGTACACTATGCCAGAGTTATCTGCACAGCATTGCCACAGCAGGCTGTCCAAGGTCTGCCTTGTGCTAAGGTCAAGAAAAGGAAAATTTTAATGATGGATGATAGTGAAACCTAGGATTGCCAGCAACAGTACCTTTTTTGGAAACTAATCATCAGTTGCAACTAATGAGACTGCAACAATTTTGCAAATTCTCCAAGTCCAGACATGATGAAAAGTCAGTGAAAAGAGGGTATAATCATATATTCTATGAAACCAGTATAGCTGAAATCAAAGTTAGGGAGACTCAGAATCTCTGAGCTGACATCTATGAAGCTACTCAGGCAAATGTTTGCCTGGAGAGCTTCTCTTCCATGAATGGAGGATGCTGCCCATTGCACAACACAAGGGTGATTATCCTAGAGATCTTCTACAGACATTTCAGCTCTCCTAGACCTGACGTGTAAAGAAAGAAAGTGCTCACAAAGCTTCATGTGTGCTCAAGATTCTTTTGAGGTTTCCCTGTCTAACTCCTCATTCAGTTTTTCATGAGTCTGAACTACATATCCTGTATGGAGTGTTGCTGAGGCAGGGTTTGGGAAGGCTTCTGTAAGGAAGAACCTCACCTCATCCTGTCCTGTACAAGCAGTGAGTCAAGAATGAGGGCTACAGCACGAGGGAGGATGGGGCAGGAGTGTATTTGCATGTTCAGGTTATGTTTTTGGTTTGTTTTCCTAGGAGGACATCCATCTCTGGCAACTGGAAGGCAAACACAGGTTCTGCAATGCTAGAACAGATTGCAATGACAGAGAGGTAAGGAAGAGGATTTCAAGACAGTATTAGCTGTTCTTGGGTTAGAAGGGAGGAACTGTATTTCAGACTTGGATTAATTGGGAGAAATGGTAAGTAATGTCTCCCAGGAGGCTGGATAAAGCAGTTTAAAAGACAAGTGTTTCCTTAAAAAACTACTAAGGGCACAAAGGCAAACTGTCCTATTTTGGAGAACAGACTGGAAGTACAGCTAGAGACTAGCATTGCTAAATCATTAGATCTCTAGTGAATGCAGCCACAGGAAACAAGACCAGCATGCTAAGGTCAAGTACACGAGCACAAATATGTAGGGATAAAATCAGAAAGGTCACAGCACAAAACAAGAAGTAACAAGAAGTTATTCTAAGTATGCTACTAATGAGAGGCAGGCACAGAGAAGTGTTTTTCTTCTGCTTAACAGAGGGAAAATTCTGTCAGCTGAAGTGTTGAAAGTACTTCTTTTGCATTAGACTCCCAAAAGGGGAGACTGTTTTAGCTAAGTTTTTTAGCTGAACAGAAAGAATTGCCCCATGCATCTTAAGACTAAAATTTGCAGATGGTACTTCCATATATTCAATCATTATGGTATTTGCTAATACTGCAACTGCATGACGTTGTTGACTCATAGTAATTTATGCTCTGCTGTAACTCCCAAACCCTGTTCTGCAGAACTGCTATCAAGTTATTGTGGCCTTCCAGTATCTTAGGGGGACCTACAAGAAAGCTGGGGAGGGACTTTTTAGGACATCGGTTAACGACAGGACTAGGGGGAGTGGGGCAAAGCTGGAAGTGGGCAGATTCAGGCTGGATGTGAGGCAGAAGTTCTTCACCATGAGAGTGGTGAGACCCTGGAATGGCTTGCCCAGGGAGGTGGTTGAGGCCCCATCCCTGGGGGTCTTTAAGGCCAGGCTGGAGGAGGCTCTGGGCAGCCTGATCTAGTGTGAGGTGTCCCTGCTCATGGCAGAGGGGTTGGAACTGGGGGATCCTTGTGGTCCCTTCCAACCCTGACAGAGTCTGATCTGTTTTAGCAGAGGACTTTAGAGCCCTAATGGCTCAATGGTTGGACTTGATGATCTTGGAGGTCCCTTCCAACCTAAAGGATTCTATGATTCTATGATTCTAAGTCCCTTGTTCCCCACTCTTATTCCAGTATATTATTTGTAGATTTATAGAATCTATGAATTATGTGTAGGCACTCATTCTTAGCAAATCTAAGATTTTTTTCAGATTATGCCCACAGGATCATGATTAATTCTGACTGTGTCCAGCTTTGGGCACCACTTTTAAAGAAAGATAGCAAGGAGCTGGAGAGACCCCAAAGGACAATAAAGGGAACACTCAGAGAAAACATAATCAACTTAAGAGAAAAGCATGCAACAATTGCTTGGATCGTTATCCACCTTTTTCAGCTGGCAGACCACTGATATTTTTGCAGTAGAGGTGTAGACTTATGTATGATGAATCTATGCCTGCGGGCCAGAGTGTTTCTTGCATTAACTGTCACAGAGCTGGAAGAAGTTGTCCACAAGCTAAACAGCACTTCATCCTAAGACGAAAAAACTTGAAGGGCATGAGGTTTTCAGATATGTAAAAGGCTGCTAATAGGGCATTACTCACTCCTGATATTACTAGCACAATACTGTAAGAAATAATGGGCTTAAATTATAGCAGAAAAGGTTCTTTTGAAGATTTCCTGTATTTCCCAACGATAAGGATAGCACAGGACAGAAACTGATTGCCTGGGGGAGGTGGGGAATTGCTGTACTCTCGCAGACCAGTCTGAGGAAATGTCTGCCTTTTTGGGTACAAGAGTTGTGCAGGTGATCATCTAAACACCCATCTGCACCTTTTGCTCTATGAAACAGGGAAGCCAAGACAAGCCCCAGATCAGATAATGAAGGTGACTCTGAAAGATCCTAATAGAACTGTGGGAAGTGGACATTATTATGCATCTTGGTTGTTCATAACACAGTTGAAGCTAGAGAGACAAGGAGTAGACATTCCTTTGTTGCAGTGTTGCAGGACTAAAACCCAGATTCCTGCCAGCCTGTCACACTGCATTTTGAAGGTTCATTTTATAGATGTAGTACCACAACTCACCACTCTAGCCTTATATAGCTATAAGTGTAACAAATCATGTTGAAATCTGTGAGTCATCAATGTGTGTAACAAGGAAGGAGTGTACTAAAATGCTCTGAGGAGAATGAGCGACCCAAAGTACCTACTGTACAGAACAGTAGCCCAAAAGATTGATATGTTCAGGTAACACTAGACAAAACGGCAGCAAATGCTCTGAAAATGCTACCCCTGATGTATATGCATAAATACCCTATTCTGTCCCATAGCACTGCTATTCCACCCCAGCAGCCCTGATGCCTCCCAGTGCTCACCTAGGCCCAGCAGCATTGAAGATATGTAGCTACTGGAGTCTCTGGCATGGGCAACACTTCCCTCTTCCTGGCTGCTGACTTAGGAGAAGTGGTTCCCATGATGATGCCCTTGGGTGTAGGGCCACAGCGGTGCATGAGAGGGCTCATCATGCCCCTTGCTTGGCTCACAAGGCCATAGTTCTCCTTCTTATGCTACTGACTTCTCCTCAGGTACAGTCTTCCTCAGGGGAGCTGGGATGAACGTGTCTGGTCTCCTCATTAAGGATGAGAGCACCAGTAGTCGTATAAGCCATGTTTTTGCTTCTCCCCCCAGACATTGTGTTTGCACAAGTTGATCATTATATTGTCAAACTATGGGGACTCCGGCTGGCTTCAAGGACGTAAACTTGTTCTTTGGCCAGAACAACTCTTTTCCTGGTTCCTGTAGGGTCTGAAAAATGTCACTATTTTCATGAGACTGTGGCCGTCCCTCCTCTCTTCACATCTTGTCATAGTCCTGCTTACAGATCTGCTGTTCTGAGACTATTATTTTTATTGAAATGGTTGGGACTGCAGTGCAGCTGCACAGGAAATAAAACCAGGACACCTCATTCCCTCCTGACTTCCCTCACAGCGGGGGGAAGCGGTCCCCCCACAATATGCCTCTCGTCATTCTCTCTCCTCTGACACCAGGATAGCTAAAGAGACACCAGCTCACATTCCCATCCTGGGACAGCTAGAGAAAAGGGCTGCAGCCTGTAGCTCTCCCTCTAGCAAAACAGTGCTTGGTCCATGCGATGGGGCCACCTGGCTAGGAGCAACAGCCCAGGGATAGAAGGGAGGCAGGAGACTGTAAAAGGATGACACTGAAAGAGTAAAACGTAAAAAGTGGGAGCCAGTGGGTTACAGATCAGGGAGGGGATGGCTACTCCTTGCTAAATTTTGCACTCACTTTCCGCTCCTATTCCAGCCCAAACGTGCAGGACATCTTATCAAGAGAAGGCTGCCTGCATAATGGAGGGCTTTCAGGCAAAGCCAATACAAACGCTAAGGGGCCAACACTCCTGGGAGATTAAATGAGCTGAATATTTATAGCTTGGCTAAATGACAACCAACTGGAGATCTGGTGTAAATACCAAGGATGGAAAGAAACATTTTAAGGTGGCTTTGAGGACAGGATTGAAACAATCTGAAACAAAGGGAAACTTTAGGCAAGATTCTTTCTTTTTGCTCCATCTCCTGTGCAAGAGAGGGAGGCGATGACCCAGCAATGCATATGAAGAATGCCTTGTGATAAAAAGGGCTCCTAAATCTCTTTGTGCTCCTATGGGCAGTGGGACAGGTGGCTGTACGTGGTGGACTACCCAATGAGCGCTAATCCTAGGCCATGCTTATGTGGTTTCCGCAGGTACAGACTCTGGGCGGATGCCTGTGCGGAAATATTTGGAGGTCTTGACATCTGCGCTGTAAAAGCTGTCCACAGCAAAGATGGAAAAGACTATATCATTGAGGTGAGAGCATGGGGAACCTGAGTGCAAGTCTCCTTTGGAAAGTCTGTCTGCAAACATGCTGCCTCAGTGTTCACGTTCACTGATGTGGTCACTTACCCCCGTGTGCATGGTCCAGCAGCCACTGCTCCTCTGTGCCTGCCTCCAAGCTGTAGCTCACTGATATGCATGAAACTGATTTCAGGTCCCAGCTAAATTGGTAGATGCGCAGCAAGGTGTCGGGGTTGAAGCGCCTTCATTTCTTCAGCACGGACTGTGAAGGGAATGGAGAAATGGAAAGCCACAGGCTGCTTGGCCACCCTGGCTTTTCAGTTAATAAATCCCAACAGTGCAGAGCCTTACCAGCATGGGACAGATGTGAAGCTGCCTTCTTCTAGTGCACATAACAGCCTGCAAGTGTTGCTGGCAGCGTCCAAAGTTTGGTGTGTCTCAGCACATCAGTACACATCCTTCCGAGGTTAAGCAGTTGCAAAGCAAGCACACCCTCATAGCTGTTCGTAGGGATCAACGTCATTGTGAAGAAACATGCTCATATTCAGCCCAGCCTGAGTTCAAGCACCAGAGGATGCTAGCAGATTAGTTGTATTAACCTCACTCCATTACCCACACAGAGGTCCAGCAGGTGATTCAGTCCATTAAAGATCTCAGTTTCTCTCTGAATGAACCTGTCTTTCTCCAGTTACTTTAAAGAGAACATCAATAACAAAAATCCTAATTTGAAAGAGGAAAATAAATGGTGGGAGTGTAGCAAACAGGTTCATAAGTAGCAGGAGCAATTTAATTTAAAAAAAAACAGGTGTATTTTCTGAAATCTTCCCCCTGGACAGCATTCACTACAATAACAGGCCAGCAAGAAAAAGCACCACAGAGTTATTACGGGCAGTGCAGACTACAAACTTTTGTGTCCCCAGCTGGACAGACTGTGGCTCTGAGAGCTCAAGTTCAGTGTGCTCCTCACTCAGCCAGGAGGCAGACATGGGAGTGGGGTAGATAGCAGACTCAGGGCATCCTAACAAGGCAGAGAAGGAAAAGCTGGGCAGAAAATCAAAGTGGAAACTTAAGAGACACTCTAGGGGAGAGAAAATCTGGCAAGTAAGCAAGTGCCTCTGTCACTATGTGACTCAGGGAGGCACAGCATCTGACCTGCCATAAACTCCACCAACACAGGCCTGCCGATGAAGATGAGCAGAGGCAGCCTATGGCTTCATGCAGGGGTGCTGACACACTAGAAAGCTACGTGTGGGAGAGCAGTCCCACCCGCTTAGGGCTGGGATGCTGATGAGAACCACATGAGCCCTCCAGCGACTGCACATTCCTGCATTATGTATCTGCTCCCTGGGGAAGAGTGACCTCTCAAAGGACATGTGACACAAGCATGCTGCTAGAAACCAAACACTTCTTTCCTGAAGTGATGGGGCCATGGCTGATGGGTCTGCTCCTGTATACAATTCATCAGCACCTAGAGGAGCACCCCCCAGAGCAGACTGTCTCCCTGCCACACACTTTTATATCTCTATGCACTTGTAGCTGAGGAAGGAGAAGCAAGAAAGCAGTCTTGCTAGAGACAACTGTAAGGACATTTGGACCGTGTCCATACACGGTCAAATATGAGATGTGGTTTTTATATCCCTACATCCATTCTTGCAGATAAGCCTACAAACGTGCACACATGGCTAATTCTGTGCTTAAGGATTATATGCCTCTGTCTGGGTATACCTCTGGGTTTTCACATCTGCCCTGAGGCAGATGAAAAGCACATCCAGACTCTAACAGCCATCACCAGCTTGCACACAGAGAGAAATGGCATGCTAATACTCCTCTCTCTGAGACCAAGCTAAAAGCAATGGGTCTAATACGACAGAAATCAGAAAAAACACAACAGCTTCATATGGGTCACGCTGAATTATCCCAGCAGAGAATCTCATTCAGCAGGCCTGATGTACCAACATTTGCAGGCATTCAGATGCCAGGCTGATGGACATTGTTGGGACAGGAGTAGAGCACTGCAATACAAAGAGCAGAAAAAAGTCAAACAGGCACCTTTTTTACTTTATGCAGATCTGAGGGAGATGCTGACAAGCAATTAATTGCCTCCAGCCTGCTTCCTGGGGTACTTTTCTTGGTCTGAAACTGATCCTTTATTTTGCTTTTTTCCTTTTGATAGTGGAAGAAAAAAGTTATTTGACAGTGTGACAGTTGTATTTTTCTTGGTGAGAAGGAACAGTGTGCTTTGACATTTTACAAGAAAACACACTTAAATGGGTTGGACAAATAGGGAATTCGCACAATGCAACTGCAGGCAGTAATTAATTTTCACAATGCAAAGCAGTTCTCTAGGAAGGATTCGCAGAGGTACTGATGGGCAGTTCTGTGAGTTAAGATTTATCACAGTGGTTTGTTGCAAACAAAATCAGATTAAGAAAGATGAGCTAACACAGCACAAGAGTAATCTTGCACCCGTGGTATTTGCAGTTACTTGAACTGCACCTTCTTTTCTTTTCCCATGGCAAACAGCAGAATCTAGTACATTTTTGCCCTTCAAAGCACTAGCACTTTTTACACAACATTTTCATGGCTCATATTGAAAACTTTGAAGAAATCAGTACAGTTTCATTCTATTAAAAAAACTGTGAATTTAATGGTAAATGCTGGTGCTTCTTTTTGCTCTGCTTTACAGAACTTGGTCACTTTAAGGGAAGGCTCAATAAATAGTCAACACTTGATCAGATTGTCAGATCCTCAAAACAGTGCAAGTTCAGTACTGCTCTTAGCAGCAAGAATCTCAAAACTGCTCAGCAGCATGTATGGTTGACTTCTCTCCCCAATACTCTTTTTTTTTTTTTGATCTAACCCTTTTTCACATCTTTGCTATGCTGAGTATATGCATATGTGTGTATTTAAACATGGAGTGAGTAGAAAGCAAGTAAAATGATCCATGTGATTTATTCTTCCTCCTGCATCAGCTAAGCCCTACCTGCCTCACAGCTGAGCTGTGTTAGTAGACATGGCCCTTTGCTGGCCTGCAAGAAGCCCTGCCCATCCCTTCAGCACTGCCATATCGTTTCTTTCGATAAGTCTAATCATCTGTTTCCTTCCTTCCCTAAAAATCACCTAACACTCCGCTCTTGCACATCAGAGCACGGGCCTCAGCGTCAGACAGGCGCGGGGGAGCACCAGCATGGGGTTTTCCCAAGTCTCTTCTCTGCTCAGCTGCCTTCCGCTCCTGCCTCGTGCACCTTATCAGGCAGCAGCAGCTGCATCAGGAACAGCCGCTGACCTTGGGCAGCTACAAAGGCCGGGTTCCCACATGCAGACGTCTCCTTGTCTTGCCCAGCTGTCCTGTGATCTCCCCAGGAAGAGAGGAGTGCAGTCTGCCTGTGGCTCACGTATTCCTCTCAGCCGTTTGATTGATTTCTGCATTACCGTTTGTATCTGCCCAGTTCCTGAGCAATTCCCCTTTCCCAGAGGACAGACAAGGTGGCACTTCATGCCTCTCTTCAGTTCGGTGGCAGTCAGCTGTGTCATTTTGCCCCCGGGAATCACCGCCATTTTCAAAGGCCTTCCCTTATGCATGTGATTGTTCGTTCCGGTATCTGCAGTCCCCCACAGCTCATGTTCCCCTGCCAGACACTACGTGGCAGGACAGCAGATACCCTCATCCCTGGTGTACCTCCTCTGGTTCAGGTGGGACCTGTTTCAAGGTTCATTTCCTCTGGTGCCTTTGTTTTATAACACAGCTTCTTCCCCTTCCTCTCCAGTCACGGCTGCCACAGAAATAGTGAAAAGCAGTCCTTAGGATGGGGAAATGAGGGGTTTAGCGTACCTCAGGGAGGGTTAGGGACTCAGGATGAGGCTTGGCTGGCCAGCCTGTCAGCAGAGTAACGGCATCATCTAGTGGTCACACTGGTCCCTCGCACGGTGAGTTGCAGGGAGCTCCGACACTTCTTTTCTCAGTAGCGAACTTGAACTGTCAGATGAAACAGGAACGCTTTTAAGGTGGGAGCGGAGGGGAGGAAAATCTGTGCAGGAATCTGCTGGAGGGCCCCCAGGAGCCCCTGGTTAGTGAGCAACGGGCAGGAATGGACTCTTACCTGACACTACAAGGAAACATCTCCCTTCCCCACCTCATTTTTTTTAATAGAGAAACAGCAAAGTAGACAGTGGAATGAAAAGCCACTTTGTTTATTTAGCTGAGCACTGCCATTTAACTTTCTGGCCTCCTCCTTTCACCCCCTGTGTCAAGCAGGCCATGGATAAAAACACCAACTCACTCTTCTTGCATACCATAGTTAAAACTTCCCAGACAGCTTCTCTAGTGTTCATAAGAGACATCTCTAGAAATTAATTCCAATTAATATCCTGCAAGAAAAGACAAGAATACAAACTCAGTGAACTCATCTCACTGATTTCCCCTACTTAAAAAAAAAAAAAAAGGGTGCAAAACTTTCCATTTCACTTCAAGTGGACTCCTGCAGCCTTGCCAGGGTGGAGTACACTTCTGATTATTATCTGAGAGTGAGTCAGGGCCTTTCTTGAGCAATGCAACCTTTAACTCTGCATTTCCAGGGTTTTCAATGTTTGGTTTAAAAATAAAATAAACTTTTCCAACCCTGATATTTTGGTACAATTATATCTGCTCCAGATGAACCTTAACTTCATCATAGTGCAGTTCTTCCTCTGGGATTTAGCTAATGTTTGCAAAGCATTTGATTTATGATGAACTGTTGACAATTATGTTTAGGGCTGCTATACAGATGAGGGTGTGCTGTGTTTTCATTATTGTTGTTGCCAGACCATTTCTTACCTTAAAGACCCTTTGACAGTTCTTCTTTCTTCATCCCCACAGTCTTGCTTCCCAGCTTTCCCCAGCACAGTTGTAGTACTTGCCTGGGAACCAGTCATATCTCAACAATATCAAGAAGATGAGGAGAGAATAAATTTACTTTTCTCCATTGGGTTCTGTTGTTTGGGTGACATCCTATTTATTACACATCTGTGGTGTTTATTTCCCCTCTCAGGATGCAGTGCTTTGCAGTGATTAATCCCAAATGTTTCCAGGTTTCCTGCAGACCCTGTTGCTCTCATCTCAGGCTTTGGTACATGGTTTGTCCCTTCTCCTGTGGCCCTTTCTTCTGTAAGAACACCCTCAAATACTGTGGGATAATGCCACGGAGACCTCACCCATCAGAGACATCTCCTCAGGACGTGTGAAGAAACAAGTCCATTTTTAGTTGATTTAGAAAACCTTTAGCCACCAGCAGCCTTGGTTTGGCTTCCAAGTTATAAAGGGAGAAGATGGGGAGTAGGGGAAAGTACATGCCATTTCCAAAAACACCCAAGCAAAATCCTACACTTAGGGAAGTCAAGCATGCATCAGCATGGAGGGGAGTGGTGACTAGAGGTGTTGGCAAGGATGTGGAGACACAAAGCAGGTTAGTATGACAGGTGAGTTGAAACAGGCATCTGCCACCATGAAACCTCCTTACTAACTGATGTTTTTCCATCCTGTGGCAGGTGATGGACAGCTCAATGCCCCTGATTGGGGAGCATGTGGAAGAGGATAGACAGCTGATAGCCGATCTGGTTGTTTCCAAAATGACTCAGCTTGTCATCACTGCTGGATCTACACCATCACCACTGAGGCCTTGGGTATGAGCAAATAGAGACCTTATGGCCAGGTTGTTCTGTCCCCCACAACATCCTGGTCTCCA
>NW_008621958.1:0-17346 GCF_000691845.1 Merops nubicus
CCAAACCGTCGGCGATCCTCTGTGCTCCTTTAGCTCCCGGCGGGGCTCTGCGGGGCCAGCCCTGCCCGCAATGGTTCTTCAGCCACCCGGGGCTGTTTGGAAGGGGCAACCCGTATGTTGGCTCTCCCTAGTTTGCTTTTATCGAGATGATTATGCAAGCGATAGATTTTTTTGCCCCGAGGGGGAGAGGAGAAGCCTCTGGAGACTAAAACGTTATGTCCTTTTTGCAGCTGCAGGGTTGAGGCGGGGTCTGGTGCACTAGAAAAGCTTTTAGTATTTCTGTAAACTATTTATTTAAGCTCTAGGGAGAAGAGCTTATGATTTAATTTCATTCATGCTTTACGCGTAGAGAAAGCAATATGGAGTCTCATATTCTTTTTAAGCCTTCGGACTATTTAGCATTAATGTCCATAGCAGGACTGCTGGCCTCACCACCCCGGGGAAATAGAGAGGGAGCAGAGAGAGTTGCCCAGCTTGAAATGAAGTGATTACAGCAACTGAGTGGTTTCAGCCTGGGGAGTAGGACAGAGCTCTGTGCGTAAGCAGCAGCCGCTCGTGTACCAGGAGCACATGTCTGTCGTGTCTGAAATGCGTGTAAAACAGTAAGGTCAGGATTCAGGATCCCACCCAAGGCTGAGCCCAGGGTGGTGCAAACGGTTGTTTACTGCTCTAGGGACTTGGGGACCAAGGCTGCAGGTCTGTGATCGCTGAGGAATGAGCTGGAGGGGTCTTAAACTCTCTTCCGTGAGTTTAGCTGAGTTTGGGTAATGGATAGTGGCCTGTAGTGTTTGCACAGGTAAATCAGGATGAAATCTTGGCTTTGAAGGGTTTAGGATGTGGATTTTGGATGTAAAGTGAACTGGTGCATAGAGGAGAAAGAAGGGGAGGATTACAGGGTCACAGGTTGACTTGGCTGACAGAGGCTTGCAACACCTGACGACCAAACTTCCCTTCCCTCGTGTACCAGCTGACACTTCCATTTGGCTTTTGCCACTCTTCTTACCCAAACCCTCCCCTCTAAACCTCTGTGTTTCTGAGGGGTGTGAGGCTCTTGTGCCTCCATCCTCATTGCCCTGGTACCTGAGCACTTCTCTCCCCTTGCAAGGCTGGAGCAGGGAGACTGTTCCCACGCTGCAGAGAGCAGATGGGTGCAGAGGTAGTGATGTACCTCAGTTCCTGCAGTGCTGTGGTAAGGACCACGGGGCTGCATGTTCTTCTCCTGAGCCCCAAGGCAGGTGTCAACAGCCCTTGGTTGCCATCTCTGGCCTGCCAAGGCCTGTGGGGTGGGTCCCTCTGGAAATGTCCAGAGATAGGTGCATGCTTTGGGACAGCAGCACTAGCTGGGCTTTGTTGTCGGACTGGGCTTTGTTGTCGGGCTGTGCTCTGAGCAAGTGAAGCCCTCCTGTGTCCTTGTGGCTCTGGCCTGCTGCCAGTCACCCTCCTGGCCCAGCTCTACCTCTGTTGGCTCAGATATCCAGGCTCAGCCAGCAGCTAATCCTGGGCATTTCCCAGAGAGGTAGGCAGAGGGACCCCAGCAGGCAGGTCCAGGTAACCAGCTCCTGTGGACCTTTCATCCCCTTCCTCCCTCCTGCAGAGGCTGGAGAGATGACTGGGTCATTCTGAGTATGGTTAGCTCTTAAGGACATGTCTCTTCTAACACTGTGCTCCTCTCTGGTAGTAAATGGTGTGTGCTACCCCGGGGGAAAAGGGGAGTGAGATCAGCATGGAAAAGGAAAAGCCTCTGGAGCACTGGAGCTGATGCCACTTGCTGCTCCAGCCTTTTCCCCTGCCTGCCCTTGGCAGGTCAGGAGGGAGGGAGGCGGCGTGGCCTCGCTGATGACAGTGCTCTTCAGGAATCTCCTACCATACAGCTTGACACTGTCTCTGGGTCCTTGGGAACCCGGGACAGGCTCCTGGCACTGTGTTTCAGCAGTGCCCTTTCTGTCTAGAATGGGACAAGTGCCAGTCCAATACGAAAAGCAGAAATTATGCCATCAGTGGCACCCACAATAGCACCTGACCCAAAATAGCTTTCTAGAAAAAAAAAAACAAGGAGGCTGATTAGGTTAGACAAGCCTGAAAGAGAGCAAGATGTCCAGCTGACGATTAACAGGTGTAGGTCTGTGAGCCAGGGCTATAAATCCCAGGGGTGAGCTCTCCAGCCACCCTTTGGGGAAAGGCGAACGGCTGCAGGGAGCACTCGGGACCTGCCTTTGGTGAACCATGGGGCTCAGTGACCAGGAATGGCAGAAGGTCCTGACCATCTGGGGAAAGGTGGAGGCCGACCTTGCTGGCCATGGGCATGAAGTTTTAATGAGGTGGGTAAGAAGCTTTGATCCTAAGAGGGAAGCTGAGAGCTTTTGATGAGAGGCCAAGGAGGGTGTATGTTTGGTATGGGGGCTTGTGTTTGGCAGTGTTTATCTCAACAGGCTGTCTTCTTTATTGGGTGGTGTTGGTGTTGCTGCAGTTTCTAGGTTAAAAATTACTGACTGTGCAAAGTGGCTGTGCTTCTGTCTCTCCATCTGTCCGTGGGTGCAGGAACAGGCCAGTGATGCTTTCAAAAGATAGTGGGGCTCTGTCACTCTCTCTTCCTCTGGTGGCAAAGCTCTGCTTCAGATCCTCATTGTCCAAGCACCATGGCAAGAAATGCTGGAGAGAACTGTGTCCTGGACCTTCAGATGCTCTGCAGCATGGATGTGGGGAGGCAGGGAAGGAGAGGAGAGGAAAATCACCTCTGTGACAATTTTCTCAGAATCTATGATTTCAGTGAAATTAACTCTGAAATACCCAACTGCTTCCCTCTCCCCACATTAGTGTCACCTGGCAGAGCCCTTCCCATCCTGCTTTTTGGCCAGGAATCTGGTGGTAACACTCTCCCACTCTTGATGATGAATATGAGGTCTGGGTGTGACATGAGGCACATCCTTCTGCCTGCTTCTCTCTCCATGATTCTGGTGTCAGAGTGGGAGTGCTCATAACATCTCCATCTGAGAGGACACCCCCTCTCCCCACGTTATCCTTGCAGTCCTAGCCCCCCGAGAGAGGAACAAACCAGGCGCCAGCAGCAAGCCACAGAAATGTGATCTGGAAGGGATCTCAGTGCTGCAGAGTGGGAAACAACACTGAGTGAGCGTGGGATGCCAGGCTGTCCTTACAGACCAGCAGGCATGGTGGCTCCGAGGAGAATCTCTCCAGATGTCCCCCTCAGCCTGGGTGCAGTACAATGTGCTGGAAGGGAACAGATGCAAGGAGAGCAGTGGGGATATGGCATCTGCTTGGGGGGGTTCCTAGCCTAAGCACAGCTAAAGGAAGGAGCCCACATCTCCAGACAAATCCACTGAAAACCTCTGACAAGCTTTTTCAAAGATGAGCTAAAGCAGGAGGCTGGTTTATTTGCTTTTATCACAGCCCAGTTCAGCTGCCACTTGAAGTGAAGGGAAAGATGGAGGCAAATGAAGGTGTGGCAATGGGGTGAGTCCCCCCTCATGGTCCAGAGCAGGCATGCTGGAGGGCTAGCAGGAATTTGAGCCCTTCCCACTCTGTGAGGTGGCCACTTTGGCTCTGGAAGTGCCACAAGACAGTAAAAGCAGCTCCCCACTGAAAAGGTGATACCATTTTTCTCACAGGTGTCACAGGGCAGAGCATGGCATTACATAAATAGATGACACCCCTCTCCCCTGTGACTTTGTGCTCCCCACCCAACCCAGGTTATTTCTTGTTCCTTCAAGGGGTTTTCTGAGGGAGAAGAGTCAGAGGAAGCCCAGCAGCTCTTAGTTTACAAATGTGTCTGCGTGTGCACTATTAAAGACTTCTTAGGTAGGTCTCAAATCCTGGGAATATGTTTAGAAAATACTGATTCTATGGAATGTTTTCCAAAGGAAACAAAATAATACTCCTCAGAAGAATTTTCGGGAGTCTCAAGTGTATATAGTCTTTGTCAGACATGATTCAGATATAGCTAGACACGATGGATGGAGATTCTTAGAAACAACTCCATTCCATTTCAAGGTGCAAGGATTTTTCACCTCTCTGGGTCAGATACAACCTGTGTCATGGAAAGAATCAGGAGAAAAGGAAAGGCTGATGATGATGTGCTCAGTACCTGGTAGAAATTCTCTGGAGATCTTTGAAATGGAACACCACCAAAGACTGGTTACTGCAGAATCTTTTTGCCACAGAACAGCTTGTGTTTTCCACATGCTTGAGGTTATTTGTTAGTGTAGTTTAATCTTTACTTGAATCATACAATAAAGAGTCTGGCCCTCATGGCAACATATCTAGGAGGAATTTCCAGTTCTAGATGGGATGTGAACCATAGTCCCAGCACCAGTCCACTGTCCCAAGGGTGGAATCACTGTGCCCTGAGAGGGAGGCTGAAGTCCTGGGCTGGCACTCCAGCTGCTGTTGGGTGAGTTGCTTCATAGGTGTGAGCTGTTGGGCCCTGCCTCTAAAGTCATATTGGCTTTTGCAGGTGCTTCAACCTGCAATCCAACCTTCATTCTTCATTCATGAATTCTGCCCATGGTATTAGATCAGAAAATAAACTTGTGCAAGGGAGCTGATGTCTTTCAACACCTAATTATTAGAATTCTCCTAATAATCAGGACAGGCAGTATCTCCTTTTCACCTTGACTCTAGGACTCTGGCAGGGAAGAGTGAAGTTTTCTTTTTCTACTGGCGTGGTTGCCAGTGGTGTCTGCATCCTGTCTCCTAGGAAATGCAGCAGGGAGGAAGCAACAGGGACAACACTAGCATGTCTTCTAGCCACTCTTGCACCTTCTTGATTTCATTTCCATTTTGGGATCAGAGTGCCTATATATAGCACTGCATGGCATGGCACCAGCATGCCTGAAGGCCTCGTGCATTTCTTACCCACTTGCTGCCAAGGACTTTCTGAGGTGCCGTGGTTCCTGATGGAGGAACTGTGCTGCTGGCAGCTGGGCAGAGCTGCAGGGTAAGAAAAAAGGGCAGGAACCAAATTCCTCCATGCCCTGCAATCATAGGATGAGGGCACAGAAGGCTTTCCCATTCAGCTGAAGTTCACGAACACCTGTGTAGGAGAAGCCTCTAGAATTCTCCTTTCCTGGTAACCTTCTCCAGAGATGGGCTGGGAAGAGGGTCCTGGTGAGAGCCAGGATCTACAGGTTGGCTTCTCAGCAACAGTAAGTCCATGAAGATAGGTGGGTTTGTTTGGTTTGGTTTTTTTTTTTTTTTTTCCTTCAGATGAATGCAGGAACTCACCTCTCTGTACCACAGCCAGCCTTGGCTATTGTCTCTATCTTAATACAGCTGGCATAAGCCATGGGATTGGTGCCAAAGAGTTAGAAGAGCTATATAAAAAAAAATATGGACACTTGCTCAGTTGCTCTAGTTGGACACGTTTAGGGCAGTATCCCTGTCACAGCCAGAGGGAATGGGAAAGACACTGCTATTCATCTTGGGGCACATGCAAGAGGATGGGATTGAAGTAGATACAATACTCAAAGGAAGCTGTGTCAAGGCAAAAGGCTTTTAATAGTTTTTTAATTTTAAAAAGTGATTGTGAATAGTGGTAGTCTAGAAAGGATCTAAAGTGACAGATTTCCCAGGTAAAAGTAGCCTCTACTAGCAGGACTAGCTAAGAGCTTTGTTTAGGGAGGGAAGTGGGTTATCACACCTTTGCCTGTCCATATGCTCTGAAATACCTGGAGCAGATAGACCTCAGCTGTGGCCAGGATGACAACTCTCTCAGGTTTCAGACGTTCCTCTGCTTTTGTCCACAGACTCTTTAAGGACCACCCTGAGACCTTGGATCGCTTTGAAAGGTTCAAAGGCCTGAAGACCCCTGATCAGATGAAGGGCTCTGAAGATCTGAAGAAGCACGGAGTTACTGTCCTCACCCAGCTGGGCAAAATCCTGAAGCAGAAGGGTAATCATGAGTCGGAGTTGAAGCCCCTGGCTCAAACCCATGCAACCAAGCACAAAATCCCAGTCAAATATCTGGAGGTATGGAAAAGGGCAGGGAATCTTGGTGTCTGATGTGTAGTGAATGCGTGCAACACGACTAAGGGAGAGTTGTGCTTTTATTTACTGATGGCTAGCTGGACTTTGGTGAGCTCTCCCTCAAGCCTGAGGTCTCTGTGTACAGGCGGGAGGAGGCACAGGAAGGGCTCATGGTATGCTAATGGTATGTGAATATCCAAGTTTAGATTTCCCGTTCCAAACACCCCATGCATCCTGAGCAACCCTGGACAATAATAAACCAGCCCATGCAGCCTCTGCATGCCTAGGAAACATTACATAAGAACAGTCAGTGGCTGGACACGAGGGATGTACAATTTTAGAGTAAGCTCTGGAATAGCCATTGGAGACCAAGACCCATGAAACTAAGTGTTGGACAAATACAGGGCATGAATTTTCAGCCTTAATGGATGAGATGGACATAGAGTGGGAAGGGCCATAGTCTGCTCAAGGTCATGATCAGCGTCAGAGCTAGGAATAGAGCCCAGTTCTTTTGCCCAGTCCAGGCTCCTTGCATGCTAGACCTCACTATCTCTCCAGAGACTGTGGGAAGGGCTACTGAATTAGCTCGAAGATATTTCCAGGCTCTGCAACCTATTTCTTAGTCTTGCTTTTCTGAAAATAAACTTTGAGCGTCCCTTCAGTTTCTCTCTCTCTCTTTCCTTCCTCACAGTTCATTTCTGAAATCATTATCAAGGTCATTGCCGAAAAACACTCTGCAGACTTTGGGGCTGATGCCCAGGCTGCAATGAAGAAGGCCCTGGAGCTGTTCCGAAATGATATGGCCAGCAAGTACAAGGAGTTTGGTTTCCAGGGGTAGCACATATGCACAGAGGAACACCACGATGGAGGCCTGGCCATGCATCTTAGAGTAGCTTCCCCAGCACTATTTTGGACATCTCACAATTGGCCATCCGAGATGTATGGGAAAGTTTTGATGAGAGGCCAACAGTCACTCCAGGCAGCATAGAGGCACTCTGAGTGATAGCCATGATAAACCGTTGCTTCCTGGCTTCATGTATACAAGAGAAATAATCTGCTTTCTTAGGAAAAATAATGTAAAGGGTTATCTGTGAGCTTCTGCCTACCCTACCCCCTTTTTCTTTCTCCCTCCCCTGAAACGCAGTCTCATCTGAGAGGCGAATGGGATGGCCAGAGATGAAAGGATATGGAGGAACAAGGGGGATGTTGAGGAGTGTGGTGAGAGGGAGAGTGGAGGGATGACTCAAGAGGCATGAAAGCAGTGTCAGGATGGGAAGCAGGGGCACAGAATCCTATTCCTCCCGTAGGTGAGACTCTTAGCAGGTCACTGCAGAAAGCTTCCACCACAATATCACCTTGCTTCATGGGGGTGAACACAGCCAGTCAGTCTCCAGGGTCAGCCAGCTCAGAAACTTGCATTAGTTGCCTCACTCACATTAGCCAAACTCTCAGGAGAACTGCGCCCTGCCCTCTGTAGGTTTCTGGTGGCCACTGCTACACTGCTGAAGTTCTGTTGCACTGGGAAGTCGAGTATGTGTTTCTCAGAAAATAAAGAATTCCTGCACTGGTGTTGTGTGCTTGCTCCTGGCTTTACAGCACTTCGGTGGGAAGTGGGGGAGATGGAGAAAGCAGAGGGGTGTTTTGTGTATGGACCTGGCCACACACATCCTGCAGTGTCAGTCTATGGCTTGAGTGGCATGTGGCAACTGGCTCAGCCGGGGGACTCGGGCTGCCTGGATGTCACCGTGGGGTCATGGCCTGGTTACCAACTTCACACAGCACGGCAGCCTGGACTCAGTGCCTCGGAGCTGAGAGGAGCACTCCCTGACCAGAGGCCACGGCCACTGCTGGGCTGGGGGGACGTGGGGAGGAAAGGCCCCTCTGCTGGATTATGGGGAAGTAGCACGTGGAAGCAGCCTCGGGTCCCAGGAGCAGCACAGGGCATTGCTCCCCTCCAGGCAATGGAAAGCACTGGTTTTGAGTGCAAAGCTTGACCTGATGCTCAGGTTGATAGCAGACTAAGCTGGCTTTTTTGGAATTGTGCAGTTTCTCTGTCTGGACCTAGTCAGAGGGGCAGTTATACCTCACAGTGAACACTGGGGTCCTCATTCCCTCCTCTGCTTCCATCCCCATCATCCAACTTGGGGCCTCAGCAGTGGGATGCTACAGTCTCTTCTGGCCTGTGCCCTCAAGCTGTCTCCATGCAGCAAGCAAGGTGGGTGAGCAACGTGCTGCCTTCTTGTACATCTGCAGGGGACTGAGTGCGTTCAGGGCAGGGTCACATCGTGGCACAGCACTGGGAGGCTACAGAGGCCAGTGGATGGATAAATGTGTGGATTCAACGTGGCTGCTCTGTTCTGGCCTGGAGAAAGTAGTGCATCTCATTTCACAGAGACAGCGTGAGGGCAAGCATGAGAAAGAAAAACGAGGTGCTCAGTACTAGGAGCTACTAGCAGGGTCTGATTTGAAGCACTCCCCAATACACCATGTGCAATGGAGACACAGGAGGAGACAGCAGCTCCCTCAAATTCCATCCTGAACCAGCATGATCTGCAGTGTCTTTGGTCAGGGTAAAGGCCACAAAATTTCAGTCTCTGAAAGGAGAAGGAATGAATTCCTTCCCAGAACAGAGCATCTCTGATTTCTTGCTCTTCACAAATTGTCACTTTACCTCTGGAAGCTTGCTTGGGGTATCAACCTTTCAGAGCAGGTCACAAAAGTTATGCTGTCACCTAGATGAAGTTACAGCCAGGTGGTCCCTGGCTTAAGCAACTTGCTTCGTCTGACTCCAGTCCAGTCTGTCTGGCTTCACAGGGAGGGCAACCTATTAAATTAAGGTCTAGGATTGCCTATCCAACACAATAAGATTTCCTGCCAGTGACAACAGGCTCTGCTTTAGGATTAAAAGGTCTGCTCTAGCAGCTGCCTCTGTCAGTCTGAGTGGGACTGGTGCCATCTCTAGATATTTTTTGGTAGGTCAGTGTGGTGGAGGAGGGAGGGTTTGCATATATGTTGTGCCTAGCTACTGCTTATTGGGTACCTGGAATAAATGTTGGTCCACTGGGAGCAGTGACCTGGAGCTCTGCCTGTCTTACCCCACTGCATCATTGCACTAGGGACCACCCTTCAATCCATGCTGCTCAGAGGTGGGGCCTGATGTAGGTTTTCTGGCTGTGCCTATGGCCCAGTGAAGATGTGCAAGCTGAGCTGAACCAGCAAGTTCAGATACCAATAAGAGTGGAGCAATCTCTATCAGGCTGAGTGGGTTGGGATGCTTGGGGTGAAATCCATGTCCCTCCACCGTTGCTGCTCTGGGAACTGAGTAGGCCCTTGGCTGCAGTCCTGACACAGTGTAGTGATTTATGTAGAGTTAGAGGTGTCCCTGCTTATTGCAGGGGGGTTGGACTAGCTGGGACTAGGTGACCTTTAGAGGTCTCTTCCAGCACAATACATTCTGTGATTCTATTCTATGTAGTTCCCACACATTGAGCCTGTAAAACTCCTTCTGCTGTCCCTGCTTTAAGGGACAGGGGAAGTTTCCTAGAGGAAAGGGGATGGTGGTGAAAGGACTTTTCGGCTCCTGCTATATTGATTCAGCATCTTTGTTGGCATCACTTTTTCCACTGTGCAACCACACACGTAGCTTTTTTGACTCACGTAGGGGACAAAGACCCTTAGTGGAGATAAGCCATATCAGCATAAGCCCAGAAATTTTCCTGCCTCTTTCCAGGAAGAGCTTTGCATAAGGAGGATGGGTCCCAGGGACTTGTGCCCAGCCCCCCTCCCCGTTAGCACCATTTGGTGTCACATACACGTTCCTGGTCACACGATGGGTTGTGGGTTGTTTGGCTGCCAGCTTCCTTGCTCCAGCACGTACACACCAACTGCAGCCAGGTCAGGCTTGTGGCTGAACGACACTTTCCATGAGCTCCTGCAATTTCTTTTATGCCAATGGCACTGTTTCTGGCAGCAAATGGGTTATGCACCTGCATGAGGCTGAAAAACACCCTTGCTGCACTACACTTGACCTACAGTTCTCCCGCTGCCGCGGTGTCCCCCACGTGGCAGAGCTCCCCGTGGCACCAAGCCAGTGCCCTGCCTGTGTCCTCCTGGGTGGTGGTGGCAGGTGGCCCTGACTCCTCAGCAGCCCTGGCTTCCAGGGCTCTGAGCAAAGGAGCCAGCCAGCCCCAGCCAGGGTGCAACAACACTGCAGCCTGGGCTGCCTGGGCCCTTCTCTTCACTTCTGCCTGCTCATCCTGCCTGGCTCATCTGCCAGCGTCCAGTGGCACCAAGGAGCAAGTGCTGGGGACCTCAGTATTAATCCTGTGATCTGTCTCTCGGTCACCTCAGTGGGAGAAGGGGATGGAGCTCCAGTGACGAAATACATTAAATATTCAGCATGTTAGCATGAAGCTCATGGCATTCTTTGTGTTTGCATCACCCTGCAGGCCTAATGTGAGGAAAGGGCAGGGGAGTTTCCATTCCCCATCACAATCACAGGCCAGATATGTCTGGTTTCTGGGTACTGAAGAACAGACAGTGCCTAAAGGATGTAATGGCTGGATGACACTGTAATTTAATAAGCAGACCAAAACACTCACCTGTGCCACACGCTTTCAGATAAAGATTATTTTTATCACTATCCCTACACCTTCTACCATCTGGGAAAAAAACCTTGCATGACATGTCACCTGGAGAGCAGTGGTAAGTAAGGGGCTGTTAAATTTCATGAAGGTGTCAAGGAAGCCACCTGGAGCTACAGTCAGTGAGAAGAGAAATCCCAATCAGCCTCTTTTATCCAATGGGCTAATAAATGAGCATTTATGAATATGAAAGTCACAACAATGCAGCCCTCTTGAGCAGCACATAATTCTTTCTCTCCCCTGCGATCGTAGGCACAACAAGCCCATCTCCTAGTCCTGTGACTTCTATAAAATCCTTATCCAAATGTCAGTAAGGGTGACCTTGTGGCTTTTTAAAGCAGTACTTTATAGTCACTTGGCTGCACCGTACCAAAGTCCTTTCCCGGTTTGGCTTTCATCTCCTGTAAATATACAAACAAATCAAGCAGCCTCCACCTCACCCTGCAGCCCTGTAGAGACCATCCATGGTGAGCAGTGTCAGACAGTGGCAGGTCTGAAGCTCCGTTGGGCAAGGCAAAGGAAGCCCTGGCACAGGGCACACCAGCGTAGCTGGTAGCTGGGTGGACAAGGCAATGTGTATTTGGGACGGGGAGAGTATTGGAGCCTCTGTCTCTCCCCACACATCCCCAGAAAAGCATCTCATGCTGTGAGAAACAGCAGTTCAGTGGCCCTGGGCTGCTTGGATGGCCACTTGTGTTATGGCCATGCAAATACAACTGGAAGTGCTGGGAGGTCAGCAGGGGCAGCCTGGACCTGGGCTATTCCACTTCATTTAAGGCACTGGTTTGGGTACATGTCAATGGGGCTGTGGGGCTGGTTTGCTGGATTTGCCCAGACCTGGTGAGAGGAGGTTGTTGCTGGCATGGCTACCCTGTGACCCAGCAGCAGTAGACATGACCCTGAAACAATTTTCCAGTTAACTACCTCAGGTATTAAAACCAAGTACAACACAGATACCCTTGTCTTAGGAATTTGTGGATTTCCCCAGGCTGCAGGGCTGAGAAGGGCCTTGTAGCTATGCTGTTAGTGGTATCCAAGAAGGATACTTCAAAACTAATATTGATGTGTGTATCTTAGCTGCAGCCTTATGTCTAGAGTAGAGCTTAAAGAAAACTATGCCTGTTTTCCATTTCCCCTCTCCAAGGAAAGCTCAGTACGAGTGCTACTCCTGGGTGCCTGATCTTATTTTAGATCCTCCTTAAAGCAGGTTCAAATGTTCCAGTGACAGAATAGCTTTGAGTGGAAGATCCTCTGGGTTATTAGCACTTCATTCTCTGTGTCTCCAAGCTTAACTTGTGGATCTCCCATTGCTTCCGGGTGTGTGAAAGTAATGGTGTTTTTATTCATTGATGTTTTTCTGTCTTCTGTCCTCCCCCAGCGTGTCTGTCTCCTTCTTCAAGCTGAATTCCAGCATCCAAGCTCTCGCCCAAAGGGTGGAAAATTCTTGGAGCTGATACTCCCGCTGAGATCTGAGATCTCTCTGCTCAGGGCTTGCATGACAGCAGGCTCGTCCTCTTGACTCTTGGTGAGCTGTTGGGTTATCTGGAGAGTTAGCTGATAGGGTGTCAAAGTGGGTCTGTATTTTTTCACTCACCTCTCAGCTGGATGAATAGTCTGGTGCCCTTTGAGGGATGTAATATGTCATGGATCAACTGTGAGTTGGCTGGGGAGAAAGGAGAAAAAAAAGCAACAGAGCTTTGCCTAAACCAGCCACACATAGCCTGTGGGAGAGCCTGTGCTGAGCAAAGGCTTTGTACCAGACATGCTGAGACAAGCTGTAGAGAGATGGAGGAAATGCAGGCAGGGCATGCCATGTGCCATGCAATCACCCCCCCTCTGAGGGCAGATGGATCTGTGGGGTGGGTGAGGAGGAATGAAAAATGCAATGCAGGTGGGAAATGGAGGCATAACCACCTCCCCCCAAAAAAGTTATTGACTGCTCCAGCTAATTTTCCCCAGCTAATTTCAGGATGTCATGTTTAAGCTGTTGTCCCTATGTCTTTCGCTATGTTCCCTCCACAGCTGAAAGCTATATATTTATATCCTCAGTGCATAAAGTCATCAATTTTTCTCTTTCCAGTCAAAATCCTCTGTCCTGAAATGGAGTTCTCGGTAACAGTCACAAATCGCTTTCTCATAACAACAAGAATGATTAGAAAATAATCTTTAACATATTCCCTACTATGGTTTTTCCAGTTCAGCTGTGCTGTAGCTTCCTTGTCTGGTTTAGATCAGAAACTTGTTGACTCGGAGTGTCATCTGGGACAAGCTCTGTTCTGGTGTTTAACAGTAATTAAGAACTCTTTCAACCACGTTAAAACTCTCAGTCTATAAAATGCACTATATCTGAAACAGCCCTTTCCTACAACATGCCTGAGTAAGCTGGTGTAGTGTTTTTACCCTAGATTTAGAGACCCACTTGTGCTTTCCATCTACAGTGCTGTGCAATCAGCCCCATGTTACAAAGAGTAATCTGAGGCAGGGCCAGGCCCCAGCACATCCATTAGTTCATGAATTTTTCTCATTCACCTTGTCCACTAGGCCAGGCTGCTGACTGCAGGGCAGAGGATGTTTGTGAGCTTCTTGTGCAGGAAGACCTGTGAAGTTGTGCCATCTGCCAGTAAGCAGTTCTTGCTTTGATGTGGTTGCATTTCAGCAGCTGTCAAAGGACATCCTTTGTCCTCTGACAAGAAGACAGGGGTGTGGTGTAAATACCCAGATAGGTTACAGATGCGGCACACAAAGCAAAGTAGTGTGAAGACCTTTGGGACTGAACTTGGAATGAAGTGCTCTGGAGATTAATGAACTATAGTATCACTTTGGGACACTGCTAATCTTCTCACTTCTAAATAAAAAGGTCCTGGACTGAGATAATAAAGGACATAAATATCTAAAACAGGTTCCTGGTAGAAGTGAGGTCCCTAAATGCAAGTGTCTGAACCTCAGATCATCCTGTGTAATTCTGTACACTTACCCCCTCCTTGTTTTATAACACTGCCTCTGCTACGCCCTGATCTTCCACCAGCTCGGGTGGGTCTAAGCCAACCAGTGTTCATCTGCCTAAATTAATTTATAATCCTCAGAATCGACCTTCCTCTGCCTAATCTGTCAGAAACTAGTCACACTTTGCCTCAGTCTGACCTCCAAAAAAATGCAGTTCCAGCTACTTCCACCCAACAGTGTTACTAGTGAACAAGGTTAAGGTGCATGCCTGTTACCATGTACATCACTCAGCTCATACTCCTCTGGTCTTTTAAAAATGAGCTGTGCCTTGTAGCCCATTTTGGAAAGGGCTTGCCTTCAGGAGACCAGATTTGAGTGATGAAACCCTGCCTGACTTGGCTCTAAAGCAGTAGGTTTAAGAAAAAGAAAAACAAAACAAAAAAAAACAAACAGAAAAAAACAAGAGCTGGATTTCATATTGACTGTACCTAGATAGCCCTCCACACTCAACACATAGCTGGCTGAATGAACCACCAAACTCTCTAGCAGTGTGCTGAAGTCCTGGGAAAGTACCTCAGCCTTCTACTCCAGCAACCAGAGCTGTACCACTCCTTCCCGAAGAGAGTGTCTTTGGAAAGTAAAATGGAGAGAGGAGTGGGAAAAGATTTCAGTGCCTAGCATTAAATAACAGGCTGAAAAGCATGAGGGATCTGTTTGGGAACACCAGGCTATGTGAGAGTCTGCTGTATGGTGTTCAGAGACTTTGGGTTGGGGTTTTCTTTGCTGTGAGCTGTGCTTGCAACTTCCCCTCCGACCTCATTGACAGCAACATCTGGACCCACCCACACTCACAATTCTCTACGGAAGACAACTAGTGCAACAGCAGAAAGAGGGTTTTCTTTCCTCATTGCTCTGTTCTGAGGATAGCCCACAGCTGTGCCTCACCAGAAGGAATTTACACATTTCATGTATGATGGTTGATAAATGTTTCCTCTCCTAACTTCATCATGTCCATGTTCATACACATAGAGGCCCATAACTGGGAAGTCTTCAGTTCCAATCCTTCTGGCAACACAAAGTGGGGAAAAAAAAATAGATAGAAATGGAAGCAATGCTTTTTCTTTTCATCCACAGCCAGGTTGGAGACAGACAATACTGCATCCACCTCAGTAAAAGGGTTAATTATATTTGTGAAGAAAAATGTGTTAGAGCCTCTCAACATCAGAAATAAACCAAAACAGAATAAGTAAGTGCTGCAGAGTGCATCATCCTTTCAAGGACTGGTGGTGGTGAGATAAGAGATAATAGATACTAGAGAGTATATATTGAGAGAGATTGAACATACATCGTTTGTATCTTGAGGGCAGAACATCTTAGAAATGAATTTAAAGAACAACCTTTCTTCAGGCATTTAATTTCACTCCTGTTGCGAGTGCTTAGCTTGCAATTAAATCTATGATGAGCGTGTGGGTGTGAGTATGCATGTACAGCACAAAGCCTGTAGTTAGTACACAGAACTAAATGTTTTGTTCTGGAGCCCCAAAGGTACACAGCCTCTCGACACTCACTAATTGCAGTGGGTGTGAGACCTTTCAAAAACCTGGATTCATACAGCAAAATTTTCACCACAGGCTTGGGACCACTCGTTTCATTCTGCTCATCATGCAGTAGAAACTTGGAAACCAGCTCTGCATCTATTCATCAGCTGCAGTATGAGCCCTTTTTATTAGTGCTTTTTGTGGCAATAGCTGTGAGCTATTTAAAGTGGTGAGCCTTCAAACTGCAATTCCCTGCAGCAGATGTGGTAGAAGCAGATATCCATGGAAATGAGTCAAAATGAACTTGCTGTGTTGCTGCTCGAAGGCCGGGCTCCATCCCAGTGAGTGACAATTACTCAACTCCTGTCATGTGAAGATGGACTTTGGCTCCTTCTTTGGTGATTTGGGGCTTGGAGGAAAGCTAGGTTTCCTGGGGAAGTCATACTGCAATTTATATCCCCTGCTTCATATTGGCTCTCTTTCTTTTCTCCCCCTTGGAGGGCTTTCAAGGAGAAAGAGACTCCGCTCTTCTCATGGCCTAGCTCTGCGTCCTCAAAGACATGATGGCTAAATCCATGTGTGGCATGACTGCCAGCCTCAGTCCTATCTTAGCAGCAGGAAACTCATGTGATCCTTAAACATGAACCTGCATGGATGGGTAATTATTGCAGGAAACCAGAGGGACTCAGCCAGACCCTTTTATAGGAGAAACTGCTGAGATGTTTTGGTTGGTTTTGGTGGTTTTTTTTTCTTACTAACCATCTCATTGCTTAACTCTCATCCTCTGCACTAGACTGATTGGTGTCAGAGCTGGCCAAGTGCAGGGTTTCTCTGCTTGGACAACAGCCTGGTAGGATACCATGGAGGACTATTAAGAATTCTGGATAGTAAAGCTTTGGCTACAAATTCCTATGTAAACCAAGGCTCATATTCATCAGAGCTGTTCCCTGTTAGGCTGTTCTCTTTGGGGTGAGACTGGAACAAATGGAGAAAAGAGCAAAAGTAGCTCTAGGTATGCACTCTGTGGAGGCAGTCGTGTCCCTGTGGTGTGTCCTGACCATGTAACCATGTTGTGGTTTCCCTCAAAGGTTCATACTAGGACCAATACAGTTTAATAATAACAGCATAGATAGTGGGATTGAGTACATCCTCAGCAACTTTGTGGATGAGACCAAATGAGTGGCACACTTAGAATCATCATAGAATCACCATAGAACAGCTTGGGTTGGAATGGACTTCAAAGATCATCTAGTTCCAACCCCACTGCCATGGACAGGGACACCCCCCACAACAGGCTGATACAGTAGTGGAAAGGGATGCCATCCAGAGAGACCTTGACTTGAAAAGTGGCCCCATGTCAACCTCATGAAATCCAACAAGGCCAAGTACAAGATCCTGAACATGAGCTGGGGTAGTCCCCGGTGTCAGTATGGGCTGAATAATGAATCCATTGAGAGCCACACTGCAGAGGACTTGGAGATAGTGGTGGATGAAAAATTGAATGTGAGCCAGCAAAGCTGGCTTGCAGTCTGGAAAGCCAGTTGTATCCTGGACTGCATAAAAAGAAGTGTGGCCAGCACATCTGTCTTGAGACTCCACCTGGGGTCTCCAGTACAAGACTGTGCCTCATTTCCCTGCTGCCTTGTCACTTTGCTTTTCCACTCTGTCCATCTCATCAGTGCCTGGATGAATGAAATTATCTTACCCACAAGCAGGAAACAAATAAATTATTTAAGTACCACACACAGTACTATAAAGAACTGTAGCATCATGGCTGCAGCCTTGTTCCTGTAGGCCACATACTGACGTGGAAGTTTCAAGAACAAATGCAGTTAATGCTTGCTCAGAAGGAGTTTCTGAAAGGCACATCCATCTCATGAAGAAAAAAAGAAACATGCCTGAGACTAAAATTTGAAGCTCCTAGTTTAGGCATAGCAATAGCAGGGTGTTTTTCTCTGGGAGAGGTGTGGGCCACAGGGAAGAGAACAGCCACTTTCTCACAGAGTAGTTTCTGTGAGGGCTTTGCGAGTCCGAAAGGGTTTCTGCTGTGTTTTGCTCAGCTTTTTGCGAGGCTAATTCAGGAGACAGGAGGTGCTGCCAGTATGGTATAACCCGATTAAAGACCCCCCAGACTAAGCGGGGACAGCTTCCCTCGCAGCCACCTTGTTGGATCCCAGGACTCGCCTCGCTGCGCAGGAGGCGCCACAAGATGGCGTCCTGGCGCCTCGCGCTCCACACTG